>NC_083738.1:18602500-18762500 GCF_033458585.1 Syngnathus typhle | reverse complement strand
GTAAGTGCCAAGAGCTTCTCGAAATCATCGTTGCTTTTCCGGCCTTCTCCCGGAACACTGGGGCTGAGACAAAGTACCTCACATTAAACACCAAGGGTTGAGACAAATATGTAGCAGGGAAGCTTTTTATGATGTCTCAAATCCTGACTCATGGTCTCTAATCTCGCCGTCTCCATGATGTTTATATCATCGTCTGAGAACCCCCGCACAGCAGCAAAACAGTGTGAGAAGTCGCCTTGAGGTTTTCATGTATAGTTAGCAGCATGGGGGCTGACTCATGTAAATTCTGGAGATTTATAGACATTTATTGTGTGGGAGTGTAGAATTAAAGGAAAAGAAAACTGACCCGCTTCAATGTCTATGTATCTCTTGCTTGCCTTTTTTTCAGGCTTGTGGTCAGACCAAGTCCAGAGATTGTTGTCAGACCATAACTGCACGTGAGTGCACATCTAAGGAATCTGGATTCGATTAAGAAGAACCCCCCACCACCACCAGACTCACCGTCCCAGTCCCAGATCAGACCCAGGTGGTTGCGTGTTTTCTCATACAAGCTATTTAAAAATATACCACAGCCCACAAACATAGTTACACTGACCTATTTACGCTACCACAAAACCTAGAAGGCATGATAATCACATATTGCGATATCAATACTTTCAGTTTTACAGTCTCGTTTACACCGCATGTAAATGGGGCACCAGGGTTGATGATCAATGGATTTCTTCCCATCCTGGTTGTTTCCAGCATTGTATTTGTGTGACATCACAATAGAAAAGTGAATTTTGTATTATGATAATGTGTGTGTGCAGCCACTGGCGGAGCTAGGACTTTTTTTCCTACTGGGAGTCATAGGGGGCAAAGCTATATCAGGAGGTCCGCACAAATATATTTTTTCCTTTTACAAACACCAGAAATTCTTCAGAAAAAGCTGAAAAACATTCTTTATGTGCGCCATATGAAGGACAGGGGGAAAAAAAATCCCTGACAATACTCCAAAGTCAACTATCTGACCTGGCACCTGGGGGGGTTGAAGGATATTCCAGGGGGGAAGTGCCCCTAGGCCCCCCTCAAGGTCCGCCAGTGTATACAGTACAGTCATGGACAAGGGCAATAGTTTCTCTTTTGTGCAGCACTTCAGGAGTTTTGAGAGATGAGCCTCCACAATACTCCCAAAGTTTAATGACTTGGGATTGGTCAAAAAACGTGAGACTCCCATCGAAATCTTACACGTGAACACCTCCATGCACATCCATTTGCTAAATAATGGAAGCACGTGCAGTGGAGCTGACTGTTACGCAAAGAGGGCCTGTAAACACGTTGCAGATTGTTTCGTCTTCCTGCACTTTGGACCGTCTTGGTGAGACAAGCGATGGATGCCAAGTCAGTCCCTCAATATCTGCTGATCTCTGCCACCATGTCAATTAAATGAGTACTGGCATGAAGAGTAACAATTCTCAGGCTTGTTTAGGCCCTGCATGAACTACAATAAAGCAGCTCTCTCTCAACAGCGGCATTTCCTTGTATGCTGAGAACGGCACTGTACGCTGGGATGTGAGCGAGTGAATAGAAAATGAAGTTTCCTGAGAGAGGTTTGTTCTGGCATGGGTACGCTACAACCATGCCCTGGCGCACACCAACAACAATGGGCAGTTCTGCGGGGTCACAACCTCCTAATTACTGCGGACCATGAGGCGATGACAGCGACTTGTCAGTGCGTGCCTGTGAACGAGGCTACCTATGCTGTCGCACCTCCGGCGAAAGGTCATTGTGGGAACAGGTCTGCCAGCACCTGAGACATTCAGCACCACAGTACTACCTTCTAGCCTCTTGGCTTTCACCCATGATATCTTTTTTTCCCCTACTGATGGATGGATCGAAATCACTTGTCTCGTCTGAGAGCCATCCGCTGCTGCTCTCAGGTTCTCAATAGGATACGGTTCGTAGCTTGATCAAGGCCTTCGGCACTGGGTGCTGATCACAGTCCTGCTTCAGAGACAGCAGAGGCTTAAGTGTCAACATAATATACATTATACAGTATTGGTGGTTTGTCTGTTAACCCTGCGATTACATTCCAAAATTTTAGGGAGCGTGAACATAAAACTTGAAATAGACACATAGATTTGGTGACGATTAATGAATCAAGCCTTTTCACTGCCATTGACATGTGTCATTACATTTTTTATAGTGCTTGTCCTCGATTACAGGTACAAATCCCAGCTGACATTCATAACCGGTGTGATATTTTCTGTTCTTATTAGCAGTGATATTTCTGAAATATGTTAGGGGAAAAAGGATGTTGATGCTACATGTCTTCTGCACAGTTAAAAAGTTCTGGATTTTTATTGGGTTTGCATGCTGTCCCTGTGTTTTGTGGGTTTTCTCCTGTAACCCCCGGAGGCTTCTTACCATATTCCAAACCTGTGCATTATAGGTGAAATGATGTGAATGTAAATGTGAATGCTTGCTTGTCTATATGTGCCCTGCCACTGACTGGTGACAAGTCCAGGATGTACTCCACCTCTTGCCTCAGTCAGTTGGGATGGGCTACACTTATGACCACAGGATAAGCAGCAGAACAGGATGGATGGCTGGTAACAACTCAAATATTATTTGGTCCTTAATGCTCAACGGATTTCCCCTGCACATTGGGAGTGATCTCAAACCTGCCACAATTTCAGAATAAATACTGCTCTAGGATAGCTCAGTTTTTTTTAGACAGGGGTGTAAGTAAAATTGATGGACTTTCACTTTGATTTTGACCAAGTCCTCAAATCACTGCCAAACTCAAAAACAAAACAGTAGATGTGGACCAAAGTTGAGTGAAGCTGACTCCCACCTTGACAACCCCTAAATCCGCCTCCCATGGGAAAGAATGGGAGGACACAATCAAGGCATCAGCTTCAGAGCGTGAGCGCGCCTGCGCGTCCACGACAACTTTTCGGTTCTCCTACTTATCGAGTTGACTACAGCGGGTGGAACTGTTGTCAGATCACCGGGACGAACAAGAAACAAAAGCGGGAGTAGAATGTTTGATTAAAGTGTTTATTCACCTCTTGGAGTCGTTTGCTTGCGCGATCATATCAGGTAAGTGAACGCTTGACTGGGTTCACAGTAACGCATCCTAATTTCGGAATATTTTTATCGCTGCATTTCATCCTAGAATAAACTTGGGGGGAAAGTTGAAATAGCATATATTTACACTGCGCTTTCAAATTACTCACAAATGTGTCATTACGCAATTTGGAGTGTGCGTGCGTTATTAATTGTGTCCATGTATAAATTAAATTACAGAGCGAGAATCTTCGCACAGTGCGCTGAGGCGGTGGAAGACTTATAAAGTTTCCCATAAATTCTCATTTTCTTTCAAATTAAAACATCACGCAGTATTTATGTCCAAACTTCGCGTTGTGATTAAGACGGGGTCTTTGAACCAGCTTGCTGAAACTTCTGAGTCATACCTTAATTGCATTACTAATCCTGCTTAAACCTGCCGGTACAAGCGTGTGCTGCCAGTTTTGCGCCGTTAACCTCTCATAACGAGGCGGAAAAAAAAGAAAAAGTCAAGTCTACACCCTGTGCTTTTTTTTGGTGTGGTTAGAATTACATCACTCTCCATCCCTGTAGTGTCTCCATCTATTCTAATTAGAAGGGATCGGTGCACGCTGGGGGTGTGTAAGCATGATGCGTGTGAGCAGAACAGGACGGGACAAGCAGTTCAAAAAGCTTACTGTGCAGAAGTCATATCAGCATAAACTTTCCCTGCCTTAAAAAAAGTCACAAATTTGCATGGAAAGTTGAAGCCGAAGTTATGATTCAAGTCCAAAGTGCTAATGGAAGGGAAGATGAGTTCGTAGTGAGGTGAGATCATTTGTGGCTTCTGATGGCTTTCCCTTTTATTTATGCACGTAATATTGCCTGAGATATATTTGTTGTTGTTTTCGCGTAGACTGGTGGACCTTCGAATTTGGAAAGACATCTCCAACCAATTAGATGCTTATCAACCTGACTCTCACCGTGAAGGAATCTCGTGCCTTTCATGGAACACTGCCTCCTATCCCGGACGATCCAGTGAAAGTCATGGATTCATGCACGATGGCGGTGCCTGTCCTGGCACCTCCACCACCACCTCCCCCTCCGCCTCCTCCGCCACCTCCACCCGCCTCCTCATCGCATTTCAGCCGGACGGACAGCGCTCGTCGAAGCCGGCTGAGGAAGCTCAACTGGGAGCGTATCCCCAAAGAGAAGGTAGAGGGGAGGAAGAGCGTGTGGAGTGGTGCAGGCCCGGGAGAGGACGAGTTCCCCATAGATCTGCATTCTCTGGACGAGCTTTTTGGCCAGAAGGACAGTAAGCCCGAGGACAGGAGCAACACTTTGAGACGACGGTCTGGTCTATTTCGCTGTAGAACTCCGCAGGACAGCCCAGAGGAGGTCAGTGGATTTACTCTTAAAAGCCGGGTCAAAAGTAACCCAAAGTCATTCAAAACTCAAACTGCTGGGTTGCCCAACGCATTAGGTTGAGGATTTGACCCAGCATGTTGGGCAAAGATTTAGATCAAACAGGGGGTAACCATACTAATACCATGTTGTCAGTACAGCTGTGGTAAAAAAAAAAATCTGACTAACATTTGAACCCTGCCCCCTGTATCAAAATGTCACATTCAATTTACTGAAATTCACAACAATGTCAGAAATGGCAACCAGCTTCAGATTTTTAACGTCCCCAAATTCAATCTTCAAGCCAATCAGCTGGGTCAAAATATTCAACCCAACCTTGAGTAAAAGTAACCCAATCTGCTCAAAATCCACAGCTAACCCACCAAGTGAATAAGGAAAACAACCCAACATGTGTTCCACCAATGATTGTGTTCATTTTCCCACGACTTTCAATTGACAGATCTCCCTACTGGACTCTAAACGCAGTATGAACATTGGAATATTTCTTCGCCAGTTCAAAATGTAAGCCCTTTTCTTCTTACCTAGAATCAGAACTATCAAACACATGTATGTCTGCAGTATGCTACTAAAACTACATCCTTTACTTAAGGTCTAGTCCAATCTAGTCGCGTGAAAGTAGTGCAGGAAACAGACATGTTCAATTGCACCCAAGGGGAACAACACTTGACTTGCACAGCCATAAATCAAACAGCATGGCGTTGGTGTCAGAAGATTGAAGGGAGAGGGGGCGGTGTGAGTGTCATGGGTGCGTTCCTGTCAATAGATATTGCAGCGGCACAGGTGCTCCTATCCTAACAGATGGACTGGATGTCCGCCCTTAAGTGTCCACGTTTAACACTTGGGAGTCAGAGTTGACACCTGCTCAGGCCCCTCCAGTGGGTCTCCTGTTAAGATGACCCCATGCTATGAGAGACCTCATAAGACATCTATGGTCTTTACGTTTTGCTTGGGGGGGTTATAATACAGTTTTTGTACAAAAGTTGACTTTCTGTAGAGTAGACAGAGCAACATGTCAATTCGAACCTGGATTTGTCGAGACATGTTGATGATCCCAAATGAGAAAAGAGCTTCTTTATGCTAACTCATTTGTCTGATCCAAATCTTTCTTGACTTGTCATTGGAGATGAACCTTCTGTTGAAATGCGGCATCACCTAGTTTTTGCCAGTTTGTTTGTTTTTGAGTGCCTGGGAGCAAACGTCACCCAAATACACCTAAGGCAGTATCTAATGAGATCAACAAGAGCTATAAATAATGATTCTTGACAAAGAACAACTTTTGACATCTTATTCTCATTGGCACATATAATAAAGTTAGACATAAAAATACATTTCATTAGATAAGAAGACTATGAGCCAAGTCCTGAGGCATTTTTCGAAATCAGCAAATGTTATGCACACCAAAAGCTTCTGTACCACAAATGGAAAATAACTGGATCAGATGTGAAGTGCTCTCAACAAGTTGGCCTACATGGGAAAGTGGCAATTTCGGGTCATGTGCAAACTGCCTTGACTTTCTCCAAATCCTCACTAAAATATAATTGTGATCTTTGTAAAGTATGTGAATTTGTGTGGTGAACTGTGTTATAAAATGTCAAGCTTACATGGCAAATATTTGAAATCAAACCAGTGCTGACTGTTGCAGTATGTGATTGGCTGTAAAATGAGGGTAAGCGGAAAACTTCTCGAGGAAAAGATGAGCTGTGCCACTTGGGTGAGACAGCCAGAAGTCAAGAAGATCAATTTCTTCAGAAACTCCAGACACATTATGCACCATAGACACACACGTTTGCAGTTTGGCGTCACCCAACGGCCTCCCTCCCCCAAACGTTGACTGATAAGAAAATGGAAAAGCCTCATTATCTTGTGATGATGTGAAAAACAAGGAGGAGGGTGTCGGAGAATGAAACCGTTGCAAGTCTGGCCCATTGCCTGCATGATGTCATACTCATAGCGCATTTGCTGTGTTATTTTTTCCACAGGCCGGCAAAGGAGATAGTTGAGGATATCAGGCACGGAGCCGGGGATCGTTACGGAGCAGAGAAACTGACGGAGCTCAGCAAGCTGCTCCCCGACAATGAGGAGGTATTGTGACCAACCACACACACACACACACTACTCATCATCTGGCTCTGGTTAGGATGATCAAAAAGTTTACTGTTACACTGAATCGTATGATGTGGTCTAATGATGGTGAAAGAAATTGGGATCGACCGTTAAACAGCAATCTGGATTCTTCTCAACATCTGTTCTCTTTCAGGAATCTCGCCTGAGGAGCTTCAGCGGGGAACGTCGCTGGCTTGGAGAGCCTGATCTTTTCATGCTCCTGCTGGTGGAAGTCCCCAGGTACGTTGCCTCCACCTGAGCCCTGCATTGGATTCTAAAACCTAGCATGCCCCCCTTACACCAATGTGCTTTTTTTGGTTGTTTTGAGTAGCCGGTGATTCACGTGCTTCCTCTTAAAATGACGTGTGTCTATTTAAGTGATGACCAGGAGTGCCTTTTTGTCTTCATCACCACTCATCCGTGCCTATTCACTCATCCGCACCCCCCCCCCCCCCACACTGGTTTTCTCCCCTTCCATTAGTTTTCGCCTTCGTTTGGATGCCATGATCCTACAGCAAGAGTTTGACCCAGCTCTGACCTCTCTGTGTGTGGCAGCCAGATGTCTGAGGGAGGCGGCCAGAGGTAAATTAACAGCGGGGAGTTATGTACTCGAGCCTAGCGCTATAAAGATCTTTGTCTCGGTCCCTTTTTGAACGCTCCCATATAGAATTAGTTCAGGGTGGTAAGGAGAGAACGTACAATGCAGATGATTTTGTTTGAAGAGAATATTCAAGAATATTCTAAAGACTTCTTTGCTTATGAAAAGAAGTTTGCTCTTTTATGTCTCCCTTAGAACTGTTGAGCTGTCCTGAGTTACACTCCATCCTCCGTTTGGTCCTTAAAGCAGGGAACTACATGAATGCTGTGGGTGGCCCTCTTTTTTTATTTCAGATTTAAACTGACACTAGTTGTGCGTTCGCGTCTTCATCTGACCTTGTGTGTGATTCCTCAGGGTGGATACTCGGGGAATGCAGCAGGATTCCGAATTTCATCACTGCTGAAACTAGCTGACACCAAAGCAAACAAACCAGGCATGAATCTGCTTCATTTTGTAGCGATGGTAAGAGTTTGTCTTCGTATAAACAGTATCCGTCCATCCATTTTCCGAACCCCTCGTCCTAATGTATACCCACATATGTATAGGTAGTTTGCAGCGTGTATGGTTTTGGGAGCATTTCAGCATTTGCTAATTACATTTTATTTGAAACAATAATTATTTGTCTCCACAGGAAGCTGTGAAGAAGGATCAGAGTTTACTGTCATTTCCTAGCCAACTGGGCCACGTTGGCTCCGCCTCTAGGTCAGTCTCTTCCCAAATCATGGATCCAACTGAATGAATATTATAAGATTTGAGTAATACGTAGGATCGATTTAAATGTTCTTCAAATCTTTCTGAAAATGGACCCTGCTGGTTAAGATAACCAGAGTGTCAACCGTGATAGTCTGGTTTAGGGTGTGAAGCGCTGTTTAATGTTCTTTGTTGAAAATGCAGGTTATGCGAGGAGTCTGTGTTGGAGGATTTATCCAAGTTAAAAAGCCGAGCCCTGGCGCTGAAAGCAAATGTCCTGACCGAGAGAGAGATTTTGCAGCATGCGCAATCTTTCTTAGAGGTAAAACTCACTGATTGATGCCCTCATTGCAGAGCACCCAATAGTTTTCCCCTAATCGATTATTTGTGCTTGCAGGTGACAGAGGAACGTCTAAAGGAGGCAGAGGATGAGGTTGAGGGTATGAAGATGTCAAGTCGAGCATTGGTGGATTTTTTCTGTGAGGATGACAGCACATTTAAACTAGAGGAGGCCTGCAAGGTCTTTGACTTATTTTGCCAGCGCTTCCAAAAAGCTGTCAAGGTTAGATCCACAAATGTGTTATCCGATGAAAGTCGTCCCAAAGCTAACCACACACTTCTCTCTTTTGTTATAGGAGAATGCAGAGCGCGAGTCGAAGGAGCAGAAACGTCTGGAACGTCAGAGGGAGATGGTGGAAAAGCGTCGCTCAGTGGCTGTCTGCACTGGTCTGGACCTGGGCCACAGCCTGGCAAGAGACCGCCACAGTCAGGAAAACCAAGATGAACTGGAGAGACTTCTCGAGAAGAACTTGAGCTACACCTGGAGCCGTCGCAGCCTGAGAAGTTCTGACACGCGCAGGCACTCTCACTACCTGCACAGCGACAAGAGCTTCCCGGAGCTGGGCAGCAGCCCGACGGCCGTCAGCTGCTACTCAAACAGCTCGTCCGACCATGAGACGTCCACTGTGCTTTGTAGCTCTCCAGAAACGGATGGCTTTTGTTCTCCAGTTGGTCAAGAAAGTTTTTTGGAAAGCGATAAGAATCAGTCATGCCAATACCAGGCAATCAGTCGGTGTATGGAGGTCGTTCAAGAATCTCTGGTTGGATCGTATTTGCAACATGGACCCGAGTTCACGGTTGGGCGACACGGGTCCGAGAGCATTTCTCTTCAAATGCAGGCATCGGAAACGAGTGGACTAACAAAAGAAGATGCGATGTCGTGTAAGCAGAAGGCAACCAAGAACAGTGAGTTTTCTCGGAATTCTTCTGCTATAAACGCAGATACCCCTTCCCTCTGTGCTAAAAGCCAGAACTCCGGTCAGACACATAGTTCGGGAATGTGCCAAGCTGAGAGGAATAATTCGCTTCAAAATAAATTAAACGGTTGTCGAGTTGGTGTCTCTGAACCTCAGTCTGCGCCTAAGAGTGGAATACTTTATAGTGACAACCGCGCCACATCACTGAGAAATCGGAGAACTGAGAAAGAATCACCTTTATCTGTAAAAGCTACAGGTGAAGTGGAGTTGCAGTCATTAAACGGAGGGATCAACGCAAGTGCTGCTACGTCGAAGCCTGAGGAGTGTTTGAGGAAGCAGTTAAACACAGAAGGGTTGCTGACACCTGTCGGAGAGAATTGGATGCCTCCCAGCCTGCCGGAGTTCAGCCAGTCACACCCTGAGGAAAGTTCGGATGTGCCTGAGCGGGAGCTCGCGAGGTCGTACTCCCGTGTGGGGGAAACTCTAGAGTGCCACACTCTTGTGAAAGGCCTCCGATCCTACGACGCACTTTCACCGCCAACATCCCCCAGCCCGCGACCAGGGCCGAGCCTTTGCTCCAAGTGGAGAAAAGAGAGGGAGGTTGAGCCGCAAACTTCGGCTTCTTCGTCGTTAAAGGAAGAGAGGCGCGCCTTGAAGGTTCCTGTACGTGGTGGCATCAGGGCTAAGAGAGGACCCGGGTCACGTGCAGAAGCTTCCAATGGTGCAGGTGTTCCGAGAGTACGCCCCAAAACTGAGGCTCCAAATAGGCCCCCAATAGCGTCCCCAAGCCCCCCAGAGACCTCACGTTTGTCCATCCGTTCATCTCTTATCACGCAGCCTGCCTTGCTTCATTCAGATGTCAAAAGAAGTGGCAGTGCCCGAGAGAGACCGCAGACTGCAAATGAGCCACGGACTTCTGCAAAGTCTCCCCTCACCCGTAGGACCTCGGAGAGACCGACAACAGAGAAGGTGTCAGGCAAGACCCAGTCGGCATTCGTCAGAGGAAGTCCTCTCCGCGTGTCAAAACGAGTCGCCCCGAACTCTGAGACTCAGACTACCGCCAAGGCTCTCCCGGCCCACAGTCCATCTTCTGCCACAGCTAAGACCATACGTACAGCCGTCATGTCCGTAGCCCGGAATAAAAACACTAAAACCACAAACACAGGCACCTGTCCTACCTCGAAAACCCCTTCACGAATTCCTGCTTCCAAAATGCTTCGAGCAACTACGACTCAGCCACTGTGGAAGTAAACAGAATATATTTGATGCATTTGTCTCAGTCTATGCAGAGCTGGTTATCTGTACACGATCGGTTCCATGACCTTCGACTTGTGTTTGTAGCTCATCTATTTTGATATAAATTGCCACACATTAAGTGATGTGTCGCATGCAGAAGTAGAAGAGTAAATCGTCTTAAGCCCTACCTCGTCTTGCCATGTGTATCCTTTGCAGGCAATAGGATACAACTCAATTACCACAATGTGCCCAATCAGACCAGTTTGTGCTCTTGTTAAAGTGTACATTTTCTATTTTGAACACTGTGAGCTAGGCCTCTGCTGGAAGAAAATACATTGTTCTCATCCCATCTTGGTACAAACTTTATATCCTTCTATTGTGCACAAACTGAAGAGGCAGGATGGAGACCCCCCCCCCCCCCCCCTATTTTGTATCAAAAGAATACGTAACTTTATTTAACAGCATTTGCTGTTCACTGTATTATGTGATATATAATAGGATGAATAAAAAAGGCGATATGGACAAATGTGTTTCTCATTGCTGTTGGTTGGCGGTAGCTCTCAAACCAGACATTACTGAAACCAATTCCTCCAGAAATCTAGTTAGTGGTGGTCAAGGCCTCTCTTTTGGCGATCTGAAGCAGTAACCTACATTTACCATCAAAATTCAAATATTTGTCCTCTGAATTTGTATCCATTAATTGCCAAAAATCTATTCTTTGGATGTTACCACCACCGTTTGGGAATCCTGAACTATATGTTCCTGCACCTTGCCATCACCCTCTTGATATTTTGCCATTATTATTTCTTCTAAATTGCACTTCATTGTTGCATCCCAACACAATTCTGTCGCCCCAATTACGTAGACGGCTGTCGTCATGGCGATGCCTTAGCCGTTACGGGATTCTTCTGCCAAACACGGGGGCAAAAGGGTTGAGGCAGAGCATGACTGCGGGTGTTGAAGTCCCAGTGGGAACTCTCTCTTCACAGGCCGCAGTGACGCCAAAGCTTTTGGGAAGGGCGATAAAGTGGTGCCACTTTTTGTTCTTGAGTGTCCGGTGTGTCGCAAAGGACTAGCCTCTTAACCTCAGTGTGTCAAAGTGACATCATCAGTGGGTGTCCAGTGGTGCAAGACAGAGTGATCCCTCCTTCAGTTGCTTTTGTTTATTGTTCATGGGTTTGAACAGAACCTGATGCCTCATGTTCCTTTTGTTGTCAAGCCCATAAAATTCGAGTACGGCATTTGAATACATTTGGTTGCTTGCTTGATTTTTTATATATATATATATATATATATATATATATATATATATATATATATATATATATATATATATATATATAGATAGATAGATAGATAGATAGATAGATAGATAGATAGATAGATAGATAGATAGAGAGAGAGAGAGAGAGAGAGAGAGAGAGAGAGAGAGAGAGAGAGAGAGAGAGAGAGAGAGAGAGAGAGAGAGAGAGAGAGAGAGAGAGAGAGAGAGAGAGAGAGAGAGAGAGAGAGAGAGAGAGAGAGAGAGAGAGAGAGAGAGAGAGAGAGAGAGAGAGAGAGAGAGATAATAAAATCGATGATGAATCATTATGTGAAGGCTGTGTAGGCTTTACATCATTACAAATCCCAAATATTTACGCATTGCAGCATACACTTTTCCCATTCATTCCATCATCCCCATTTGAAATTGAAACATTCAGATCATGCAGTTCACCTTGTTGAAATATCAAACACAGGGTACTATATAGAAACATACACTCTCCCACAAAACTGAGTGAAAATTGAACCCATACCGCCCGAGTTAGGAAAAAGTACCTCTATACGTATACCATTAATGACTAAAGCGGTTTTTGACTGACTTCCTAACCACAGTAACAAAGTTACTGAACATTTTTATCGCAATGCTCCAGTGATTAATTAAGATATGATTTATTTTCTCCGCTAGAGAACTGCTGTTTGTGAGCGAAACAATATTTTTGGGCCGTACAAACCTAAAAGTTCAACTCGTCTCTCGATTTACGAGTAACTACACTACCATCTAGCGTCAAGCAAAACGACTATCAAAAATCCTAAACTACATTTCCTAGCTTGCACCATTCTGTTACGTCACCTATTACGTTTTGGCCAGCTCCCCGGATGCGGCTGTGATTGACTGTACCAGGCAGAAGAGAACCCTAGCTAAGTGGCGGTAAGTGACAAAATCCTTAAAATGTCATCGTTGAAGCTCATGTTGGCGTCGAAAAGAAGTGTTAGGATACGGAAAATATTACACTACGGCCGTGAGGGGGTTTAAAAGACGTTTTGAATCAGTAGCGTGATATAAATTCGCTCAAGTTGTTTGCTAAGTGGATAGCTTGGCTGCTATCGTACGCGCTAGTTCCTTAGCCAGATGCTACCCGCCAGTGGGGAACGCCTAGCCCGTACTTACCGAGATCCCCGAGCGAGAATAACCACAAATTCACAGTCTGACTTTCGCCTCAGTGCTTTTCCATTCCTCCTTGTGGTTTTCCTTCAGAGGCCGTTAATTGTTGGATGCGTGAATCTGTCCTCCATTTTCAATGCTCAACCCAAATTACGACATTCGAAAATTTAGCCCAGGCTAGCCCGGTAGTGTTCTGGGTTATTAATGCTTGACTGAAGTACACGTTGGGCGGTGTCAGCATTCCGGTTTAGGGGTTTCGAGCAGTGTTTAGGAAAATAAAATTAAAACTAGCAATTTTGGCTTACCCGGGTGTCCTTTGCCTTCAGGTGCTGCAGCCCCAGTGGTCGTTGGCAGGATGCAGACCATAAAATGTGTGGTGGTTGGCGATGGGGCAGTGGGGAAAACTTGCCTTCTTATCTCATACACCACTAATGCCTTCCCTGAAGAATACATTCCAACGGTGTTTGACAATTATAGCGCCCAGATGAGCGTGGACGGCCGCACAGTCAGCCTCAACTTGTGGGACACGGCCGGCCAGGAGGAGTACGACCGCCTGCGTACTCTTTCCTATCCTCAGACCAACGTCTTCATCATCTGCTTCTCCATTGGCAGCCCCTCCTCCCACGCCAACGTCAGGCACAAGTGGCACCCCGAGGTGTCTCACCACTGCCCCAATGTGCCCATCTTGCTGGTGGGCACCAAGAGGGACCTGAGGGGTGATGCGGAAACAGTGAAGAAGCTGAAGGAGCAGGGTTTGGCTCCCACCACCCATCAGCAGGGAAACGCCCTCGCCAAGCAAATCGGGGCTGTCAAGTACATGGAATGTTCGGCGCTGCTGCAGGAAGGCGTCAGGGAGGTGTTTGCAGAGGCCGTCAGAGCAGTGTTGTATCCCGTCACGAAAAAGAACGCCAAGAAATGTGTGCTCTTGTAAAAACGCTTCCTGTATTTGGATTGTGGAGATCCACAGATGCGAACGATGGCTGCTTCCATGCCACCTCGAGCAGTTAGCTCACTTCTTTTCAGCTCCTTTTTCATCTTCGGGAGGGCTTCATCCTTACGACGCCATCATCACCAAAGTGACTTTGACGAAACGGGGGCAAAAAAGTGGATCTTGTATTTTTCTTGCATTTAAAATTTGGATATTTACCCGTTCTTCACGTTACAATTGTTCTAGATTTATAGCGTCCCTGCTTTGCCTTTCTAAACAAATGCTCATCATGTTTGTCACAAGCCATCTAAACCAAACTGCCCTATTTGACTGGAGAGAAGAGATCTACTGTTGTTTAGGTGGAGAACTAGTGACTACCTCATACTCTAAACTTAGGTTGCATCTCATGAGTCTCAAGAAACTGCATTTTGACCCGGGTTATTAATTAGGCGACACGGCTGAGCAGCCTTTTTCTCCAATTCAAACAACTTGAGTCCAGAAAAGGGCAGAATGAAGTCTAGATGAGAGCCAATTCCCAGTAGGCGCAGATGTGCTGAGTCTGGGGTGTTGGAAAGAATTTCGGGTCGTAGCACAGCCCTCTTGGGTCTCTTCTCCTTCAGAAATGTGCCTAAGAATGACCCTTGACACTTGGAATAAGATGGGCCTTTGACCCCATTTCCTTGATCAGTTTTCTCAGAATGTTCTGTACTCCTGTTTCTTTGGCAGCGCTGGGAGGTGGTGGCCAAGTGCAGATGTAGCTAGCTAGCTTTACATAGTCAACGGCATTTCAGTCTTTTAGACAGCAACGGCGTCTCTGCTGGTTGCAGCCAAGTAATGCACTCCATATTGCCTCTTTTGCTAGCCAATGGATTTTGTATGCCCTTCTTGCTTCATATTTACAGAAACTCTATTTTCTGAACATGTTGAAGTTCCTCCTCAAATGTTTTTAAGTGGCCAAAGTGGAATATATATTTTTGTAATCACTTATGTTTATTGGATCTTAAAGGTGGTAAAACCCACACTTGCATCATGACTGCCTCCATGCATGAAATGCTAGCAGACGACTATGAATCACCCCGCAAACACCGAAATACAATGGAACCTGCAACGTTGAACAATTTCTGTTAGTTTTTCCAATTTAGAAAATCAAATCTCCCTGTGTAAGTTGAGTTAATATTTTCCACAGTCAAGCTGTCACTGCCAGTAATTCTTTATCTACTCTGGAGCAATTGTTTCAAGTAACATTTTAACATTCCTACCGGTATCGTGCTGCTACCAGCCCTATTTTTTTGCTGCTGATCTCAACCACCTAAGGCAAAGCAAAATCAAACATTAAGTCCTCTTCACCAGTAGTTGTTGCTATACTGTGGCAATTTAACACATTGCAGGATCATCATCTGGGTCAGGAAATAAGGTCGCAAATGAAATTTCATGAATCCAAACTGCTAGAGATATTACTGTGAGTACTCAAGACTGAATATGCGCACCAGTATTAGTCTGAAAAAGCGTGCTATCAAACATCCCTAGATGCCAGCTAGATCGGTAATGGAGACGAATTATTGGTGAGCCTTTTATCATTTTCATGGTGTCCTTAGCTGTCTTTTTTTTTTTTTTTCCGACACCCTCGTGTTAATTTTGGGCTATTTGACTTTACAGGTTCCATTGTATGTGAGCAGTATTGCAATATATATTTCTTATCTTAAAATGATGTCATTACTGAAAAAAGGGCTATTACTGCTGCGGTGTGCATTTTTTGCAGCATGTTGCAGCACCCAAACTGTCATGATTGATGGTAGAAGTGTTGGTGCGGTCAGGATGCCTTATCCAAACCAAAAGCCACAGTGGGGCTCCTTTGACAAAGTTTGTCATTTTAATGCCACAAAGAGCTCCAAGCTGTCATGCTATGACTTTCATATTTGGTCATTGAAGCCTTACTTTCTTCCTGCCAGTAAGCACACTGCAGCGGTCTATAAAACAGCTGCAGAAGTGACATCTCAGTGCGCCACAACCACACTTTTTTTTTTTTTTTTAAACTCACTGTGGTTTATATGCCTGCATTGGTGGATGTGGTGCAGCAATAACTGCATTGGTAGAAGGTGCCTCGTCAGTTTAAAGATTTGTGTTTATCATTAGAATAAGCGGTTGCTTTGTTTTAGCATCAATAACTGTTTCAACTGTGGAGTTAATTGTATTAAACCGGTTTGTTGTGCTCTGTAACAACCTAAGCGCAATAACAGCAAAAGGGCTGAAATTTAAATAAAAACATTGTGTTGAATGTAAGTGCACAATTAGAATAACTGCGATCAGCTTTTTTTTTTTTAAATATATATTTTGTATTCCCCTTTAACCGGATGTCCAGATTTCATTCAAATAATATGATGGAAGTGGAACATGCACCTGTGGGCTCTCTGTTGTCTGCGTCCCAGAGCTGTTTGCTACGGCACGCGTGGTACTACGCTTTTACACTGGGAACTTGATTTGTAGAGATCTGTAATTGTTTTATATATAACAAAGCATATTTGTATAAATGAACTAACAGTGAGATGATTTTAAATTATGCTAAATAAAATGGTCGTTCAAACCAGCTTGGGTGTTGTCTGTGTCCCTCATTATATTGTTTTTAAATGAATCTTGATTTGCTTTTGAGTTCTTACAGGGCTCGAAACTAACGATTGCCCGATTGCCCGGGGCAAGTAGCGATGGCAGACGGGCAAGTAGAATTTTTCCTCACTTGCCCGAACTTGCCCTGCCATAATACCATGTTTTCAAGCTGTAAAAAGACGATTTTGTGCATAATTTCTCGCAACTTCTGCCGCTTCTGGTCCGACAATTTGTTTTCTAGGGAGCGGTTAGTTTCTCGTGTAAGTCTGCAATGCATTGATAACGGCAAAGCGCTTCGTAATTAAATGCATGCTCCCTCACCCGTCCCTGGCTCTTCTGCGCCTGCGCACCAGCAGAGCTTGTTTCCGTGTCGGGCAAGTAAAAATCCACTCCAAAAAAATTCGGGCAAGTAAAATTTTGTTTTGGGCAAGTAAAATTTTCTCCAACTTGCCCGAGGGCAACTTGGGCAAAAAATAAGCTTCGAGCCCTGTCTTAACATATCCCCCGCATTAAACGGGGGTCCACTGTACTCTCCGGCAACGGTAGGTAGGGACCTTTTTAGCACCAAGGACAAGATTATTGGCAGACGATATTTTCACGGAGCGGCTTTTTGTTCAGACTCAGATCAAATGGAAATAATGCGAGTTATTTATTCTTAATTCTGCGGTACCGGTCCACGGTCCGGGCGTTGGGTACCACTGTTCTACTGTCCTGGAAACAGCGTGTAGCAACAGGAGGCTGATACTCCATGTGGCCACTAGATGTCCACAGAAGACAGGAAGTCCAGCCACTAATGAGGCCATTCTTCAAAACCATTTTCCTTGGCGTACGAAAGGAGTTAATGGCGTATTCCTCAAACGTTTCCAGATCCATCAATCATCTTAGCAGACACCCAACTGCTTCAATCAGTAGCGGGTGGGCATAGAATACTCAGCAAGCTGTTTACTTAGAAAAATCCCCTTGAATTTTAGGTGCTGGGTCTGAGAGATGACAGATGTGTTGTGCTTCACCTCAAGCTCATTAGAAAAGCGCTGGAGCAATATTTAAAACCCATTTCCTTTCCCAGGCAACATGCCTGCCTGCTTTACAATCGCAACAGTGCCGATTGTGGTGTGTTTAGACCTTTTGCTGGTGCCTGATGTATTGTTATTGTGAAGGAGCAAAGTGTCTTGGGGTGATGAAAGCAGAAGATGAGACAGGATGAGCAGAGGTTATTGTGTGCAATACGCTTATGTATGGCAAGCGGCTCAATGAGATGCGGGCCACTTGGGGTGATCCATTTCTAGGGTAGGGGACTGCATTACAACATACTTGAATCTCTTTGGAAGACCTCCACTGCAAAGGTCACAGTCAAATACAGCATATGTATATTTACACCTGAACATGTCCATAAACCTCAGATTATGGCTTTGGAGTTCACTCCTAGGCACACACAAACCAAGGTTACTTTTAACCCAGTGTAGAATAGATAATAATAATAATAATAATAACTAGAAAAGGCAATTTCTGGAGAAATTGCATGTGAAGGCGAAGACCATGAATGGGAATACTAAAAAAAATTGCGCCATATTTTTTTTAAATTTGTAACTAAACCAAAACTACAGGTTCAAGAGGTTCACTTTGGAGTTCAAAAGTTGAAACGGGTTGAATCAGACAAAAATTTTAGGTCATATTTAGGTCACTTCTGGATTCATTTAAGGCAGTTCTTAGTGAAATAAGGTAGATTCCTGTTTATTTTGGGCGTTTCCGGTTTAATTTAGGTCACTTCCAGTTTAGCAGAGGTCACTTCTGGTTTATTTGGGGTCACTTCCGGTTTGATTTGGGTCACTTCTGGTTTGATTTGGGGTCATTTCCGGTTTACAAATCAACCTATTTTAGGTCTATAAATGCACCTAATTTAAACGTCTATTTCAGGTCTATAAATCAACCTATTTTAGACGTCTATTTTAGGTCTATAAATCAACAGATTTTAGGTCTATAAATCAACTTATTTTAGACGTCTATTTTAGGTCTATAAATCAACCTATTTTAGACGTCTATTTTTAGTCTATAAATCAACCTATTTTAGACGTCTATTTTTAGTCTAAAAATCAACCTATTTTAGACGTCTATTTCTGGTCTATAAATCAACTTAATTATACGTCTATAAGATGTCAACCTTAAATAGACATCTTTATCAGTGTTACAGAAATAACCAATTCACATGTGCGGATCAATATGCTTGTTAAACCCAAACAACTTCTGTGCATTATTTAGACAACTATTTTAGACGTCTATTTTTGGTCTAAAAATCAACCTTTTTAGATGTCTATTTCTGATCTAAAAATCAACCTATTTTAAACGTCTATTTTTGGTTTAAAAATCAACCTATTTTAGACGTCTATTTTTTGTTTAAAAATCAACCTATTTTAGACGTCTATTTTTGGTTTAAATATCAACCTATTTTAGACATCCATTTTTGGTTTAAAAATCAACCTATTTAAGACGTCTATTTTGGGTTTAAAAATCAACCTATTTTAGACGTCTATTTTGGGTCTATAAATCAACCTAATTTAGACGTCTATTTTTGGTTTAAATATCAACCTATTTTAGACATCCATTTTTGGTTTAAAAATCAACCTATTTAAGACGTCTATTTTGGGTTTAAAAATCAACCTATTAAAGATGTCTATTTTGGGTTTAAAAATCAGTCTAATTTCGACGTCTATTTTAGGTCTATATATCAACCTATTTTAGATCTATATATCAACCCATTTTAGACGTCTATTTCTGGTTTAAAAATCAACCTATTTTAGACGTCTATTTTTGGTTTAAAAATCAACCTATTTTAGACGTCTATTTTTGGTTTAAAAATCAACCTATTTTAGACGTCTATTTTTAGTTTAACAATCAACCTATTGTAGACGTCTATTTTTGGTTTAAAAATCAACCTATTGTAGACGTCTATTTTTGGTTTAAAAATCAACCTTTTTTAGACGTCTATTTTTGGTTTAAAAATCAACCTTTTTAAACGTCTATTTTTGGTCTGAAAATCAACTTAATTTTATCTTTATCAGTGGTACAGGAATAACCAATTCATATGTACGAAACAATATGCTTGTTAAACCCAAACAACTTCTGTGCATTATTTATACAACTTACAGCTTGTTCAGACTTCAAAATTCCAAAATATGATCATATCTAATGTTTTTAATTTAGACATCTAGTAAATGGAGCCAAGATCAAGATTTTGCAAATTAATAAGGGTTGGGAAACTTTGTTGAATGACCCTACCTCGACAGTTTAGTTTCGACTATTTTAGGTCTATAAATCAACCTATTTTAGGTCTATAAATCAACCTATATTAGATCTATAAATAAACCTATTTTAAACGTCTACTTTAGGTCTATAAATCAACCTAATTTAGACGTCTATTTTGGGTCTATAAATCAACCTAATTTAGACGTCTATTTTAGGTCTATATATCAACCTATTTTAGATCTATATATCAACCTATTTTAGACGTCTATTTCTGGTTTGAAAATCAACCTATTTTAGACATCTATTTTTGGTTTAAAAATCAACCTTTTTTAGACGTCTATTTTTGGTTTAAAAATCAACCTATTTTAGAGGTCTATTTTTGGTTTAAAAATCAACCTTTTTTAGACGTCTATTTCTGGTTTAAAAATCAACCTATTTTAGACGTCTATTTTTGGTTTAAAAAATCAACCTATTTTAGACGTCTATTTTTGGTTTAAAAAATCAACCTTTTTTAGACGTCTATTTTTGGTTTAAAAATCAACCTATTTAAGACGTCTATTTTGGGTTTAAAAATCAACCTACTTAAGACGTTTTTTTTTTTTGTTTAAAAATCAACCTTGTTTAGACGTCTATTTTTAGTTTTAAAAATCAACCTATTTTAGACGTCTATTTTTGGTTTAAAAATCAACCTATTTTAGACGTCTACTTTTGGTTTAAAAATCAACCTTTTTTAGACGTCTATTTTTGGTTTAAAAATCAACCTATTTTAGACGTCTATTTTTGGTTTAAAAATCAACCTTTTTTAGACGTCTATTTTGGGTTTAAAAATCAACCTATTTTAGACGTCTATTTTTGGTTTAAAAATCAACCTTTTTTAGACGTCTATTTTTGGTTTAAAAATCAACCTTTTTTAGACGTCTATTTTGGGTTTAAAAATCAACCTATTTAAGACGTCTATTTTGGGTTTAAAACCATTGTTTGTGCTTTATAGTCTTAACAACTGAGTAATCAGGTGGGCAATTTAAGAAAACAAAAATCACACAACTCAAGCGGAACACACGGTTCCCATGCTGTGTTTTTCCCTTTTTTTTGATAAAGCAGTGCTACTGGTAAAGGCCTCATTTCACGGAATCATCAGTGAGGAACGAGAGGAAACTTTGATCTCAACATCATGATGGTCATGTTGATGTCTTAGGTCATGTGTGAAGCCACGAAGAATCAGAAGCTATTCCACATGTTCTTTGTCTGTATGGATGAAAGAACACAAGCAAGATGGGCAAGCCGAGGGACTGGGAAGAGTCGCAAAACATATTCACATCAAAAGCATTCCAGTGCTGTAGAAAGAGAGAACTGAGATTTCAAAGCAACACAGAAGGGTGTGAAGGAAATTGGCTGAGCTTCGGCCGAGGGGAAGGCTGGGTGGAATAATTTAGGGCAAATATTCAAGAAGCGAAAACGGTCACGGACCACGGCGAAAGTTGCAGAATTCACAGCGTGCTTGATATCCATCTACACATGAGAGTGGCAGAACATTAAGTGCATACGCACACTCAATTCGAAGATGTATCACTAATATTGTCTGTTTACCTCAATGCTAACAAACAATGCAAAATACCATAGGGGGGCTAACAAATAGTAGCATTTTCATTTCTGTGTTAGAAATCTTTTAGCAACAGACATTTGTATTTTGTATTATATTGCAGTTTGGTAGCATAATGTCCATTGGACTGTAACCAAAATGTGAGTTTGTTTAAGTATGTAATTAATGACGATACCTTTAATAAAAGTGCATCAGCTAGTGATTGTAGTGTGCCACCTTGAGTCACTTTATGGCTTCTTCTGCGAGACAAAGTTTTCCGCCGCCGCTGCTAACCTTCACATTATTGGACTTTGAAGATAAATGTGTTGCATTTTGTAATCATATGCTGATTTGTGTGCAAGCGTGTAGCGAGATGCATTTTCTTACCTACATTTATGGATGACTAAACTAAGAGCATCTCTGTGAAAAACAATCTGGAGAGTCGGACCGGCTGATTGGATGTCGGCTCAGCGTTGATGCGCAATTTCTCTAAAGCCACAAGAGGCTGTTCAAACAGTGCTATCGCTTGATTTCTCCATCACCTCAGTGGGGGAGCCTTTTGCCTATGACCTCTCTGAGGAGTTAGAGAAAACAAGGAAAGTAAAGATAAATACTCTCAACAGATAATTAGGCACAGGAATGCATCATAACAAAATGCACAGGCTAATTCATACATGTTTATTGGTGTGGTTGTAACGTGAGGTATTTTCTAAAGTTGTTCCTCACAAATAGCTAAATAAGGGAACTGAAAACAGTATCAAAGTTGGCAAACGCCTGATTTTCTAATATTTTTTATTATCCCGGCTAACATTTTTTTGGTGTGAACTGTGAAGACTGATTATTTTCACTCATGATCTGTTCAGAATACAGTCAGAGCTGACAATTGTGAACGATGAAGGTTGAATATTTACGTGTTTTTTCTTCTTCTTTGTATTTTCAAGATGTCTGGGTGCTCTGTGGCACCACAGTTCCTCCCAGGCCTGTCTTGGTACTGCAACAACCAGAGAATCGCATTTGTAATAAGGAATAGCTGTGGAATAATGTCCAGCCATTCAGGTTGAAGAAATAAAAAAATAAAAAATAAAAAAAACACGATCACCATGTTGTTTGAAAGAAAGTCCACCAATACTGCTGCTTTGTTGCCTTTCATTTCAACTGTCTTGATCGTAAAGCGGCAGCTGTAACGGCCGTGCTCACATCAATGTCAAGGCTTAGAATGTTTACAGCAGAAGTTGGAGCTGGATTTTCTTTCTATATGGTCTTTTCGTTCTGTATTCACATGGCACTCCCTTTTCGTCCTCTGAGTGCAGCTCTTTGAAAGGCACATTAAATTCTCACCACTGGTTTCCCTTGTTGTGGCTTGGTTGTTAAAAAGGTTGCCACTATTATGGGGCATGCAGGCGCTGTGACCTGGTGAGGAAAAAGTTCTCACATTCCAAAACGTAAGCCAACCTCCTTGAGCCCACTGTGAAAGTAGGGGCTTAGGATCAGTAGAGGCTTATAGATGCTTGTTTATGTCTGAGATGTTTATGGACTGCGGAGAGGTCAGTCTGCAGTTGAGCCAGTGAACACGTCATCGGCGTGAAGAATGTTGCCCTTGGCCCACAGCATAAAAAGACAACGACAACAAAAATCCACCTAATATCAATTTGATTCCACAAAAGAAAGACACGTTACAATGTTGTTGCTGTTATCAACAGGTTGTCATTAAATGTGGACTATTTGACTACTTTGACTAATTGGAGTGGTAAAGGTGACTTCTTGTAACAAATTCAACACTGTGCTTTGCATTGTGAGAAAGGCTTCTTGTGTTGGTCAAGGTATCCAGGCATGGACAGATGGGGGTCTATTCTTTCGATTCTCTTGAGACAACTGTAGATACTATAAACATTTTATTTATTCAAAGACCTTCTGTCTGACTTTGTTGAAGTTGTTCAGGCACTAAGGTTGTAAAATAGATTGCTGTCAGGGGGGGAAAAGGCAACTCAAGATTTTTTTTATTTTATTTATTGTTTTGGGAGAAAACCATGCAAGCATGGAGGTGACCATGCAAACTCTAAAAAAAAATGGCCAGAAATGAAGATTCCAACCATAAAATACAGCGAAGCACAAAGCATATGTTTGCAATGTATTATTGCATAATGCATGATTAAAGAACATCTGTTGAAATACCGAGTCAAAATGTGTCTGCATTAAGCTCAAGTGTGAGCACAGTGATGTGCAAGTAAAACGCGTGCTGTAATATGCGGTTTGCTTTCATAACATCTGACAGACGCCGACTGACAGCTTCCTCTGTGACCATGGAAACTGCAAATTAGCCTGTTCAATTGCTACGCTAATCTACTGGCTGACATCCTGAAGAGAGCAACTGAAGAGAGGAGCTGGGAGGCAGATGAGGTGTACAGTACAAAAGGAAGAGATTTGTGTTTACACGAAAGAATCGCCTATTTGTTTTTGTTGTCGTTTATCCTCCCACTGTGGGATTATGTCTAACATGTCTGACTCACAGTTCTGAGGTTCGGGTTTTGAGTCTCGTTTTCTTCAAGGAAAAAAAATGAAGAGATGAAAGGAATTGTCATCCATGCTGCACCCTGGGTACAAACGACAACCTACCATGAAACCCCCTTCCACTCCATTGAGTGCTATCAAGGCTCGAGCTTTCCCAATAAAGGAGACATTTCCTCCAGATGTGATGTGAGCAGTTTAGCAATGGGCTGTTATGCTCCCTCCATGGTTTCAAAGCAAGCTGTGTGCAGTAATTGGAGCCGTTTCCCCTTGGGGCAGCGCGCTAATCACTAATAACCTCACCAGCACCCAGCGGAGTACGGCTGACCCCTGCCTGCCTGCCTTCACCCTGTCGGGCCATAATGAAGGTCAATGTGAGTCACTTAAACTACACATCCGGAGAGACTAAATGTAATACAGTGTAACCTGTGAAATCGGATGCCCCTGAAGCTTTCACAGGAGAAAGACCTCCATTTAGCGAGCTCTTTACTTTGTTTGGCTTATTTGTTGCTGCTTTGTGCAGGACTCATTTCAATATTCAAAATCTGACCCTTCCTCACAAAGACGTCTGATAGGTTGACATAAAACAAACCCCCGAACACCAAGAGCCCTGAAGGAAGGTGTTTCAATGACGGGTAAGAAAGTTGGAAGTTTGAGTTGTTGACTTCGAAGATCCAAACAAATTGGACATCCAAGTCCATCGTATAATATAACAGGGTAGTTGATATATAGAGGCATTTGTGACATTATGGGCCAACAGTGCCGTGACTGAAGGCTCTTTTACATTAAGCATACGCTAAATGGCCTCACTAAAATGTAAATACACACCTCCACAGGACACCGCCATAAGCCCAGCATGGAATCATGCACGGAAGAGTTGCTCAGACACGTACACGCTATTTGCTAATGCATTGCTGCACACAGAAGGAAGGTCAACTGCGCATTTCTCCTCTGCGGCCCTCTGAGCTTTTGCTTTTTCTCACGCCGTTTTCAAAGGACAGCCCCATGTCGGCACAGGAAATAATGACATACGTCGACAAAGGGATCCATCACAACCATCACGTGAAGGCTGCGGGCGTGTAATAGATTTTGTATGGCGCCATTGGACTAATTGAAGCCACCTTGGCCTTAAGGACATAACACGCTTGCTTTGTTAGTAAGCAATCAGTCGAAACTGTGTTGATAAAAGGAACCGATATTCATCTATTGGACCTCAGTTCAGTAAGGTTTTCATGTTAAGTGTGCCTTAATGGAACATTTACAGTAAGACTAAGAATAAACAAGATGTAGCAAGTCTATAATTGACAAGAAATGTTGTGTAGTGGCAAAAGAACACACCGCTGTCAAAGCAGAGCGTCGATTGTTCAGAGATAGCATTATTGACAAACTTGTCCCGCTGATAAACAAATGGGCAGATCTCAAAGCTGACAACGGGCCTTATTCAGCAACTTCTTAAATCCAACGTATGCACTTTTTGCCTGTCTGCATTGTTCATCATGACAGTGGATTCTGTGGAACCTTCTCTGCCTCTTTTTGTGATTATGAATTAGGTTTCATTAGTGTTGCGTATTCAATAGCGCTCAGTGCTGCTCTGCATGTTGTGGCACAATGTGGTACTACACTAAAGGCAACTCTAAATTCAGACGCTGTACTGTAAAAAATCCATTTAAAAAAACCTGCAGTGTATAAAAGTGATCAAGTCATCACAAAAATCACAAAAAAAATCCTTATATAAGCCGCACCTGACTATAAGCCGCAGGGTTCAAAATTTTGGAAAAAAGTCGCGGCTTATAGTCCGGAATTTACGGTATTTATTATGCACCGACCCACATGGTGTCCGCCCGTCCACCCGCATGAGAATTCAGGCCCACCAACAAACGTGTGCAAGTTTGTAACTCAACAAATTGAACGGAGCACAGTAGATTTCCAATTACCTCAGCTTCGCTTTGGCTTTTTCTTCGGATGGCTCATGAAAACCAATATTTGGCGTGACATTGTCTACTTGAGGTCAAAGATAAATGAATACGCTTTCAAAAACGGTGATGAGAGAACCCGTCTGTGAACAGAGCTCAAATAAGGAGAGCACAAGTTTAGCGCACCATTACCCTTTGCATATTTAGGAGCTTTTTAGTATGCCACAGGCCTCAGGTGCTATAGGAGAGACACTATTTCAATCTTGAGCGCGCTGTCTGGCCCAACCAATAGAGATGCAATGATTCATTGCCCCTGCTAGTCTTCAATCAATAGCACAGGCAGCTGGGGAGGGAGCAGAGTCTCTGTTTCCTCTTTAAATCCAACTCTATATGGGGAGGCAAGACAAGCCGTTCATCCTTTATCATGGGGGAAAGACAAGCTCAAGGAATCCCTCATGGCAAATTGCGACCGGGCTGTCTTTCGACTAGAATACTGGATTTTGTCAAATTGGCCGCACAGTGGTTTGACATCATGATTAAAGTCAAATATGACTCCATGGGGGACACTGTTCAGCATCCAATTATTATTATTTCAAAACTCATGTGGGGATTTTTTTGTCTGTAACTGAAGAAATTAGGATGCAAAAACTGTTTAGAGCAGTCTCAAGGAATTTAACAGTTTAGTATATATAAATGTCTTCGTGCAGATTATTTATGTGACAATATAAGACTTTATTGATCGCACTCAAGGGGAATTAACTCGTTAAAGCAGCAAATTAGAGTTATACCGCAAAGGTTAGGTTAGGGAGCTAGTTTACTATTGATCCCCAAATCCGCCTTATTTATGGAAAACCATTAAAATAGGGATTTCAGAAAAAGGGATACAAAAATGTGAGGTGAGTTGTAGAATTTTGCTGCAAAGTAAAAACTGTTAAAATCTTACATTTCAAAGTTTCTAAATATATGACTTTGCAGTTAATGAAGTCTGGACATCATAGTATACATCTGAGTTTCCTCCCCGGAGATTTATTTCATACTGGGCCTTCACTACAACCACTTCCACTTGTTTGTGACTCTCACTTTGTTTGCAGCAAGTGATCAAGAAGAAATATTTAGAAATAATGTCACGGGGTATTGACTTGCGCATGCATACCATGTGGCGTTGACAATGTTTACAAGCTTAATTTATAAACAAATGTGAACTGGAACAAATGTGTTGTGTACTTGCCAAAGTAAACAATTCAAACCAACATATACATTTTTTTTTCTGCTTGTGTATAAATAATACACCAAGGCATTTAATAGGGTTTTTAGCATTTAGCCTACAAGTATGTTTGAACATAATCTCAAACGTATTTAGAAATGATGTATTAACCGGTCCAAAATGACTGCATGTCTACCTTTCGCTGAAAGCCAGGAACTAAAACAAATGCATAGCCAACACCCATGTTGTCCTTCATTATAACTGATTTAGCGTCCTCCTCCTTCCGCTGCCTTTTGTCGGAGAGATGGATGGGCTCGTCTCATGGTGGAGGCGGCACAACATGGTGGCGAGTGTGAGTGAGCTATCACTCTTGTGATGAGGTGGTGGAAACGTAAAAGTCGGCGAGTGGGCGGCAGAAGCCCATCAGAGGTTACGTCAGGTGGACAGATCTCTAAGGGGAGACCACGGTGTAGCATAAACACGATGGTATTGGTGATGGATAGAAATAGCCACCAGGGATGGTAGGGGGCCACTCATAACAGATCGAATGTGTGTGCGTGTGTTGGATGCCAAAGAGGGCATGCTGAGGTGTGCTCATCTCATCTCAGGTGAGCAGTTAAGGGCATGAATGCAGTGAGTTGTGGATGAGTATTCAGGCCCTGCTGCGAAGGGAAGGCTAATGAGCGCAACAACAGGATGTGTTTGTTTCAGGGGGCCGGACACCTGCAAGTGTCTTAATTAATGTCATCCCAGAAGCCCCCATAAAGGTTTGACCTTCCGTTCAAAGCCTCTAGCTCCTCACCCTGCTTGGGGGCTGCCATCAGTAAACTTTGAATTATTGATGAGACCGAGGAAAGGAGAAGAGGGGAAAAGATGGCAAGGGATCAGGATTCCGCCATTGTACGTGTATCTGTGTGTGTTTGTGTGGTTGGGGGTAGCAAATGAGCTCACAGGAAACTGGATGATCTATAATGAGAAGGTTAGATGAGACCAACCCTGGGGGTGAGCATCTGCGGGGTCCCCTGGAAGTTGCTATTGGCGAGTATGTTAGAGGTGACCTGCCAGAGGATGAAGGTATTGGACGAGATCAATGGAACAATTTGGAGGGAAGAGGAAATGATCGGACACCGACAGAGAGAAAAAGAATATGCCAGAATTATTTGGATACATCTGTAGGGATGAACGGCAGCAAGTGGGTCTATGTTTATGTTGGTACATATTTAGTAGGGGTGTAAATCGCGTGTTTTGTCACGATACGATATCATATCGATACAAAGAACTACGATACGATATTTGCCGATATCTTAAAGCCTGCTGCGATTCATTCACGATATATCACGATATAGTGCTCTACGATCGATATATATATATATTTTTAAAATAAAAAATATAGAACAATATCCTGATTTATAACAATTCATACGCAAAATCAACAAGGTACTGCAAACTCTTTATTTAGGAAATTACAAGAGTATTGTAGTATAAAAAGTGCTTATTTTAACACTGAACTTTGATGTCGTGTTTTTTCTTCGATGCCAATAAATCGTAGAGCATTCAATCGATTAACCGATACGTATCGATGAATCGTTACACCCCTAATATTTAGATAATGCCATAAAGTGACTTATTTAACATGTGGTGAACAAATAACATTTTTTTCCAGTTGACCATAATGTGAGGAAAGTTGTGTTCTAGTCGATTAATCGTCATTGAAATGTACAAAGTACAGCGGCCCGTAACCTTAGATGCACTACGGACCGTTTCATGTCAAAATATATTTTGACAAAGAGGCATAGAAACAAATCAAAACAACTGATTAATTCATATGTGAATTTTTTTTTTCAACTGATGGCTTGCCTGTTCCTAGCAGATCATAATTATCCATGCTTGATTGACTTGATTAAGATAACAGTCTTCTGATTGGATTGCCCCGAAAAGAGCATAAATCAGCTGCAGCTCATTCAGAATGCTACAGCTCAAGTTCTGATCTGGAACTAAGAGGCCTTACACTGGCTCCCAGTCGGATGCTCGTGGAATATAAAAGCTATAGGGCTTTAAAATCTGAAGACTTGTGTCAATGAGTGGTGCCTGGGATTTTATGGATGGAAGGTTTCAAAGCAAACATGGTGAAGGAGCATTTAGCTGTTATGCTGGATGCGGATCTTCAGCGACAAAATGCCAAATTACACTTGATGAAATCTGAGTAGTGTTTATTTTTTGCATATTTCATGTCGAACTTGTGTCAAATTGACTTCATTGCAGCTGCGCACTGGCTTTTAGTATATAAACTCAAACAATTATTTTTGGCCTTTTCCTTAATGATGTGAAAACTCATTTCATCCTAGACACGTCTCTTTTTCTGAGAAGTCATTATTGTAGTTTCTGTTCTTAACATTTGCAACATCTCCAACAGCTTACAATCTTTCCGTCAGTAATAACACTCACGATCACACACGTTTCATGCAAATGAAGCTCCACCACACTATAAATAAGGCACTGCATCAATCGGAAAGACAAATTATCTTTTGATTACCTTCCCTCCTTTAATCCCCGAGCTGCTCGTACACACTTTCCTCCCAGGTCGTTAGCGGACCGCTCACGGGAACGGCTTCCTACCTGCATCCGACAAAAACAAATGGACTGACAGAGTGTATGAAAAAAGAGTGCCGCTCCTGCTAATGTATTTTTAATCACGACAGCACAATGTATACTCTCCAATCCAGACAGGAAGCAGCTTCTGTCACCTATATGGCTTTAATACTACCCACAAGTATTTTGTCTGGATAAAGCTTGCTGACTCACGTTTGTTCTGCACAAACTGAGTAAATATTTCATGGAGAAGCAAAGTGCCCCGCTTTCTTGAAATGCTACATCTTTGTACTAATTCTGGTGGGTGTCAGGCAAGCAAAAAAAATAAATAAATGCATCTTTTGTCAAACAATAACTAGCACATCCAGAAATGCTGACATGGCAGAAAGTGAGATGAAGAGAAATCAGTTAAACAAATACAATTTAAACTTATACTGCACACACTCAACACAAACAAAAAGTGTTGGAAAACTGATGTGGAGATCAGTGTCCTCAAATACTTCCATAACAAACCCATCTAAGTTTGACAGACTTTGCCTTGTGCACTGAGAAACGGGGCAAAAAATATGTACAATGTCCTATCAAGGCAAAAGATTCCGCCTCATGGAAAAAGTCAAATTGCATGTATTCATTGAAGACATGTTTAAATATTCAACCCATTGCTTACGCCTCATCTGACTTTATTTTGTTCAGCAAAGGCCATTGCAGTAAATATTCAAATCTTGCGACCTGTAAACATTTCCTTCACTCACCTTCTGTCTGCTACCAATACTAATGTTACAAAATCTTATATTCAAGGCATCCTGTCAAGACAGGCGAGAGAGCAGCAAATAAATCAAATGTTTATAAGAAGAGCTGATGTGACAGAACTCAGGAGTGATTGTTTCTTTGATTTCCGACCGAACCATTGACATTCTCCATCCCTGCACAGCCCCAGAGGCTCTGCAAACACGTGTTTACAGGATGAGACTACAGTGGGCTTTAAAGAAAAGTCTCTCCGAGCCACCTGAACGTGACGTGATAACAAAATGTTCCATTAACTCACATCTTATCTGGGACATGAGGTGTTCATCAGCTTGGAAAACTGTTGCCGTGCGTGCTCATCAAACAGCATTTGCCTAACACGCCACCTGTGGCAAAGTAAATGTTATCATAGCAGAGAGTGTTTGGCCAGGCATGTGCAATGGAGTACACCTTCCGAGGGGAAATCCGCATTTCAACAACGACGGAGCCCCTCGGAGTGTATGTAAACAGTGCATCAGTCTAGAGTGAGCGCTGGGAGCTGCTTTGACCTTCAGCTTTTCTCTCAGTTGATGGGAGATGTCAGCGCTGCATTTTATTCTGTAACACAAAATATGACAAGCATTCACTGCAACTCCTGAGCTGAGTGACAGAGTCTGTAATCCTCAATCTGTGATTTGGATTCAAGAAGGGTTGAACATGGACTCTGAGGGATTTATTCTCCCCACTGCAATGCAAGATCCCAAATACTAGACTGCATTGTTTTGTACTGAACGTTGTGTCAAACTTTTGGCCCTTCGCAGTGTAACTAAATGAGCTAATTCAATTAGACAAAGCTCTCAGCATATAACTACAAGAGTACATTAATATACATATAGCTAAAGTAATATCTAGGGTGTAACAAAACAGAGCAATATAATTTCTATTCATGATTTTATTATGGAGTCCTACTATTGGATTTCAAATGATGGTTGCTGTTGATGGTGCTTAGCATGTTTTGCTAAATTACAATTTTGACACACGTTATGTATCTTGGATTTAATGCTATCTCTGCACGCTCAGAGGTCCTCAACAACATCTTTGAAAGTTTTTAGGGCCGGTATGAATGATTTGTAGCCCTTGCAGTACTGGCAGTAAACGGTATTTTCGAAAGATAAAAAATGGCGCAAATTGAAAGTGGGATTTGGCTGTAGATTTTCAATGCTTCAAGGAAGCCATTGGCCTGGAAAAAAATAGCCAACCATAAATATGGCAGAAATTGGTGCTTTTATTCGACTCTGAGTTCCACCCTTGTGGCTTTGTGAGGTTTCAAGATTCTGCTGCATGATTTAAGTCATTGGCTGTACCCCAGCCACTGGCCTGAATAAGACATAAAAAATAAAAACAAACTAACTCCAGTTTAAAACCCTAATATGAAAGTTTCAAAGCCTAATATGAAACCCTAAAATGAGTTTAAAATCCTAATTTGAAACCATAACCCCAATTAAAAACCCTAATTTGAAAACGATACCCCGGTTTTAAACCCTAATTTGAAACCCTAACCCTAGTTCCAAACACACTTTTGAACCACTAACCTTAATTTAAAATCCCAATTTGAAACCTGATTTAAAACCCTAATTTGAAATCACCCTCTCCCCCAAAATGAGAATGAATGGTCGCCTTTTAGGTGTCTGCTTGTTGACTGACCTGCCCAACCATTCCCCTTGACTAAGCAGGTAAACGGTTGGTTCGCAAATAGCTTAATGAAAACCTTAATGTGTGTGTCCGTCCGTGCATCTGTGAATTGATTCAGCATCAATGGCAGTGAGTGCAGCACGGTGGCTTGATGAATCACTGTAATTTGGACGGCCTGCCGAGAGGGCAATTCCGTTGACTATTAGACAGCAGTTGTGCATTGATTACCAAAGCAGATAAATTGCCTGGGCGAAGATGGAAATCTGTGCTGATCAGGACATGTTGTCATCTTTCCAAGCATCCTCCCAGTCCCTCTGCAAAAGCCTGACATTGCCAAAAGAAAGAAGTTGAGTTAAATCAATTCTTGCAGTAGGTTAATTGTTTGACTGAACCTCCTTCTCTCTGCACATCAGGGGGTGGTTTGTATTGATTTACTAATCGCGTAAAATTTTCATTTCCCTGTACGTCCGAGGGGGTGTTGACAGTCTGAGGTTAGGAAACGTAATTACTCGGAGGTCATCCCCAAACCAAGTAATACCCAAAGGATAAATATGATACTAAAAGCAGTGACATCATACAACATGCATTTTGAAATATAGATTGACTGATTTGAGATGAAGGGTAATCAGATAACTTTGTAAACAAACACTTGCAGGCATGTCCCGTTACAGCGTTTCATTTCTTCGAGTTACGGCCTACACTCTCCTAGTGTCGCTATTTATCGCTAAGTGGGTCGTGTACTTAAAACGAGCTCTCAAAATCAATACCTGCTTTTCTCTATTCAGGAAAACAAAATATAGGTTGTAAATGCAATTACGTCAGCACTTTTTTTTCAGATGTGGAAAAATACTGAAGCGAAAACAGCAGCACCGAATAAAAAGTGTGTGAAATCTTTCTGGCTGCCATACAGTCGTTGGAAACAAGCTCTGAAAGATAATCGTATCTTCCCCCTGATTCTGCTTGGTCCTCTTTGCAGTCGAGCTAATAAATGCCCCCACAATATTTTCTGCAATCAAAAGTTGAGCAATCAAACTACAGAAATCAACCAATGTATTTTACAATCTGTATTATTAAATGTTGTTCTTTTATTACTAAGACATTTTTCATTCTATACAAAAACTCATGCTGAAAAAAACAGGGCAGAAGAGAGGAATTGGTTTTTTTTTTCCCCACCGTCTTTTTCAGCGCCACATTAATTGCTTGCATTCATCCAGTGAGAGTTCCAGTGCGACAGTCTGATTAAATCTGAATAACTCCAGCATGTTCTGTTAGTGGTGTTTTTAATTAAATTCTGTCTGTTCATTGAAAAAGCTGTGGCTGCAGGGGCGTATGTATGCACTCCCTCCCCGCCTCTCCACTCACCTTGATGTGTTGGAGACACAGCCACAAGCCAGAATAAAGACTTCACAAGGGTCTTAGAGAAGAATACAGCAAGACCACAAGTAGATCAAAGCCACGTGAGAACCTCTACATAATGGATGATGCGCGGGTGGTACGCTCTGAAGTGCATCGTTCCTCTCGCAATCAATTTTAAAGCAGTTATTCCTTTCTCTATAAGGTTGGATGATTTTGACAGACAGCTAATAGCATGCGGTCTGGCAAAATGGTGCTCATGCTAAAACAAAGCTATACTATCTGTAAGGTTGAGTAGACTGGGATGGCAAAAACCTGTTGTGTTTGGAGACTCAACTTCATTGCTGTCTTGGATCATGGGGGGAAAAGGCAATATAACCTTGTGGTTGTAAATGTCAGGTTTCATGGGGAAGAGGACCCAAGTGCATGGAAGCCAGGAGGTGGGGTCCATTACAAAAGATTTGATTTACTAAATGAAATAAAAGGTACAACAGGTCATGGAAAAACTAAAGAAACAGGAGATGAAAGCAGTCGCAAAACAAACTTGGTTGTGACATAGTGAGTATAAAACAAGACCAACACAATGCACAGCTTAACACACATAGAACAATGACTTAACTAGGACTGAACGGAAAGGAGGGAACTAAATACAGACAAACTGATGCGACGATGAGTATCACCTGGACAAGACACAAGTGGCCGAGGAAGCTGATTGGAAGACACAAAGGGGCGGGGCAAACAAGACCAGGTGCCAACAGACAAAGAAGACAAAGAAAAGGCACACAAGGAAGGGACAAGGTAAACAACCCAAAGTCCAAATCAAAACCAAACAACAAACAAAACAAACTATGAACATGGCAGTAAATCAAAAAAGCATTAGCCACCAAAAAGAAGCACTCGGGCTAGCCTCATTTACAAGCCTTTATACCACAGGTGTCAAACTCAAGGCCCTTGGGCCAGATACGGCCCGCCACATCATTTTATGCAAATTGTGCATCAAATTCGTGCATCATTACTAGAATTGCAAATTGTCTTCACTTTTAATATCTCTTTTTTTTGTAAATATTTGACCAGTTTTGACTCGTCTGATTTGAAAACGAGTTATTTGTCTGTTTGTTTTGTAGCTTTTACTGTATCTAATGAGGTGCTCATACATTTATTTGGGTTGACAGTCATAATGGCCCTCCGAAAGAAGCTATGACAAACTAAGTAAATGTGATATAAACAGTCCCAAGGACATGCATAACTGCTGTGGACATTTCTGTCCAGAGCGTTTAATGAGTATTGCTAGCTCTTATGGATTTTTACAATGCTATTATCATCACTCTCACTTTACCTACTAGTTGTGATTTGCTGTCTTATTACAAACAAAAGCGCAAAAGTAAAGATGAGAAGTTTTCTCATGTACGTACCCTGGAGAGTTTCTGTTTTGTACCTAAAGACTTTTTCAGTTCTGTTTATGGAGCGGTGTTTGGATCTTGTGGGAGATGAGCCGACAATACACACAGTGATTGAGACACCTTATTCCGTCAAGGTGTGTTCAAGAACCTTCCCAGCTGCACTCAAAGAGCAGAGGAGACCAGAGAACTAACCTGACACGGCTTATAATGTAACAAAAATCGTCTCCCTTCTGTTTATGGAGGAGCCCATCTAAACAAAGCGTGTCCCCATTCTTGTATATGTGTTTATTTAGCTATTGTCTGCTGCCTGTGTCCCTAAATGTGGATCATTTGCAATTCTGATTCTTTATTTATTTCTCCCAAATGAGGCTTTTCTGTCTCAGTGTGCTAAATAAGTTAGGAAGCACACTGGGGGCTTTGTAGCTTGCTGCTAACATGATATTGAATTAATTATCATAGCAAAAGCAGCTATTGAATGAAATCATGAAGGTTTCTGGAATAGTGATTTACATTATTTTAATATTGTGACTGAGGAAATTAGAGTATCCTTCAATTTCTTCTTTTTGTTTCTGGAAAATTTGGCCCACACTATCACATAAAAAATGTATGAACCTTGTTTCTGGGGAGAATCAAGGTCGCCTTCTAAACAATAACAACAAGAATGGCGTTGTTTTAATGAGCCATAATCATCAAGTGTCTATTGGAATAATTTTTAATTCCTCAGTCAAGTGCGGTCAAGGATTATCATTGTTCTGTTCCTGCTCATTGAGACATGAGGTCTACAAGCTAGCAAGGAACTTCCTGGTAAGGTTTGATTAAATCAGTAATGACTGATAATGAGGTCATGCTGTATCTGCTCTTTACTCGGAGCATATCCAGTGCACGATGGCAACATTTTCACATCCAATATTTTATGGTAGTGGCGTAGGCCATGGAAGAAAGATTTTTTTCTTTACGAGGATAGTGATTTTCAGGATTTCAAATTTGAGTTCAGTGCACCAATTTTCCATTGCAACGGGAGCAGTCACCAACAAGGCCAACACTGCTAGAGATTAAATAGAAACCCGTGCAAAGCTTCATTGACTGACTCACTCATGTGCATGTTAACAGCAGATGGCCATATCAGCACGTCAGCAGGACATTTATTGCTGTGGAGAAAACATTTTTGGGGAATTTTCCACCGAGGAAAGCTGTAACGAGCAACTGTGGAACCAACACAGTCAAATGAGCTACTATGAGGGCTATTACATCGCTCCTGTGAGTTTGGACCATTATTACAAGCTCTTATAAATATATAATTCTTCCTGCAGGAGGCTCATCCTGTTTGAAATGTGCTTCTATATTTGGTGCACGATAATTCCCATGCACGCCAATGGATGCAATCACACGGGGGCAACTGCGAAACAGCAACTAAAGAAAACTTCCCCACATGCAAGCACACTAAATTACAGGATCATTTTCATGCATTGAATACAGAGTCAACTGCTATTGGAACCTCTTGTTAATCAAGTCAGATATTATATACTAACCCTTAATATCCAATATGTTCAAAGGTTAAAAGGGGGCAGAAGAGAACATTCTTTTCACAAACACATTGATGAAGGCTTTAAGAGCAAGTCAAGTAGAGTGACTTTAATGAAAAAACAGAAGTGTGTGTGTGTGTGTGTTTGTGTGTGAGAGAGAGAAATATAGAGAGACAGAGAGAGACAGAGAACGTATCAGAGAGGCTCTTAAAGCGTGTGGATGATTATAAATCAGCAAGAGCGAGAGAGAGAATGGAGAAAGGGTGCATCAGAGAGAAAATTGTGCAGAATTAGGAGATTAAAGTAGCGATGGGATTAGGCTCCAGGTTTTAATGATGTAAATGGAACAACTGTGACACATCATCGCCGGCCTTGAGCTCTTCCCTGCTGCCTCTCCTGCAAGCACGTTTTCTGACGATTGCGGCCAGGCGACCTCTGGACAGACCGACTTTGCTTTCTCATAAATGGCACGTATTTGGTTTTCAACGTTTACTATTTCAAATATGGCATTGCTCCCCTGAGCGACACACTCTTGACAACAGCAGGAACAACCAAATTTTGTTTGGGTAGCTGCAGCCTATCCATGGTGACAAAGTAAAAGGCAGACTAAAATCACATACACTTATATACCGGTATTCCATTTGCAACAGGGGATAGGCCAATAGTCAAGCCCAAAACTATTCTTACCCCAAGGATATAAATATTTTCAATCTTGACTGTAAACGAGTCTAACAAAATGGGATAGTTTGTGCCACATTATTAGTTTGCGTGACTGTAGCTGCTACGGTATGGTGACCTTTAAAGGTCAAAAGGTATAATTCGAAGCTCAGAGCAGAACTTGTTAATGATGATGTTATTTTACAATCGAGTGGCTGTTGGACGCATATTACACTTACTTGTTTTGATTGTGCCCTTCCCTGTCACTATTAAATCAAGCATGATGATTTTTTTTAGGATACATACTAGTAATAAAGTCATACAGATTAGATCATTAATCAATAATGTCATGATGTCACAGAGATAAACATCATTTGATGACATTGCATACACGGTAGGGCGGTTTTTACTAAAGGATTCTTAAAAATGCCTTGCTTGACTCACTACGCAGCGTAACGCATTTTTATGTGATTGTAAAACCGGGTAAGGCAAGATGGGCATCTTTATGCTGGGTTTCGTTTTGGGTAATTTGGTCACTAAAACTGCAGAGATTATTCACCAGTTTCTTTGCAATGAGAGGAGCGAGCCTGTTCAAGACAAACAAATTGATGACTTAGAAGTTACACCTGGACTCTCAATTTTAAGTTCTTACGCAGAAACAACAAATGGAGATGGAGTACTTGTGGATCAAACCTCTGCAAATCAAATGGGTTCAGAATCATCGATGAGATTGAGGCACCTCAGAAGGATTTCATCTGGAGATGCTTTAAATCCAACTCCAGTTTTGCTCGATGCAGTTCCTCCATGCACTGCTGCAATGAGTATCAATGATGACCCTGTGGATGTACTTAATGATCCAACTGCCAGACAAGGTAAAGCAACTTTCACCATTTCTGGCATGCCTGATGATTTTAATCCCCTTGGAGATTTACAAACCTCACATGTACAGTCAGTGCCGGGTGTTCCAAGCATGGAGGTAATAAATGGGAATGTGGACTCACTGTCAGGACCTACAGATAAACAGGATTCAACAACTTGTGCCATGTCAAACATTCTAACACGTCTACATTGTGGGATTAGTTCAAAAGCCAACATAAATACAAGCTCTTCAGAAGAACAGGCTTCAGCAACCTGCATGTGTCACAGTTTATCAAATGTCAGTTGCACATGTGGACGTGACTTTGCAAATGACCTTTCACTTTTAGAAGCTACAAACTGTGAAACTGTGGCAGTGCCCCGCGATCCTATTTCCAAAGATGCACAAGATACAATCAACTGCAGGCAGTCATGTCTCTTCACTGAATCCACTGTTGGTTGTTATTTTCCAAGTGATACAACAACACCAGTTCCATGCATTGCAGCAATACCCAGAGGTATTGATAATGAGGCCATACCTAGTGATCCGAATACCAAAGAAACAGCAAGTCAAGCAGATGAGCTTCATAACACAAGATGTCTAGAAACTGCAGGTGGATCAGATATAATTGCAGACACCCTAACACTTCTAGAAGGTAGCATTCATAGTCACACACATGAATCAATAACCTGCAACACACCAAGTATGCTTAATGAAGTTGATCCTACTGTTGGAAGTGCAAGTCCTCAGGCTGCACTTAAATTAGGTTCCACTTGTCAGGAATACCTGGATTCAAGATGCTGTAAATTGGAATGTATTACATCCGCCATAGATTTGGAAAATGGGTTTGGCACCATGGAAATTGTAGGCAGAGCTGATGAGAACATGGATGACTCTGGTGGCCTCACTTCAAAAGAACAAGAACAGAATTTATCTACCTCTACTCTATCAACTACAGTATTTCATCTCTTTGATGGCGTTAAACCTACACAAGAATCCGATGCTGCAGTGATTGCCAACGATGACATATTCGGAGTACATTTTATTTCTCCTTATGAACAGCAACATGATCAACCAACTAATCCCATATCCTTATATTTGACCACATCCACCAGTAGTTTAGATTCATCGGCTACTGTTGAGGACATGGACGACATGTGGACAGCCAAGAAAACAATTTTGGAACATAGTGGGTCCTCTTCCAAAGAAGACTTAACTACAGATGATGAAATAACGGTGAACGATGATTATTCTTTGGAAGCTGATTGTGGTCTAACTTGCCAAGACCAACACGGTTTGACAATGAGTCCCATATCAAGTAAATTAGATTGGATCATGCCCACCAGTGGTGAAGAACCAAATGATGCTTTTGAAAGCATGAGCATTATGGACAAAGCCGATGAGACCATAGCAGAATATGATGGCCCTCGTTTCATTGGTGGTTTAAAACTTCTGCTTCCAACTCCAGATGTTGGAATGGAAGAAAAAGATGATGATACATTAGAAACTAACTGTTCTCTTACTTACCAAGACCAAACTGATTCGACGATGAGTCCCATTCCAAATAAATTGGATACGGTCACGCCCACCAGCAGTTTACAATTGCCTGAAAATACGGAAGCTACACCAAAAACTAATGCAACCATAGATGAACCTTGTGGTCCTACTTTGAAAGAACAAGAGGATTCTACTACCGCTCCCTCATCAACTACGCTCAATAATGACAATGAAGGATTAAAACTTTTACAAGAGCTAGCAACTACAGCTGTTAAAGTAATTTCCCAGGGAGAGACTTTGGGACTATCTTCTGGACCTACTTGGCAAGAGCACCATGATTTACAAACGTGTCCCATATCAACAATGTCACTCTCATCCACCAGTGAGTTTGAAATCACGGGACACATGGGAAATGATTCAGCTACCTTCCCTGCATTAACAACATTCAACAATTTAATTGGTAGTTTAAACCGTTCCCATGAGCTACCAACTGCACTGGTTGCAGCAATTGCAAAGGATGATGAAACTGATTCTAATTGGACTTGCCTACAGTACAATGATTCATCCATATGTCCCATACCGTTTGATAGGATTACATCGGCCAATGGAATACATTCATTAGTTCCTGATGAAAACGGAGTTGTATGTACTAGCTCTTCCGAAATCATGCCAGAACCAAGTGTTTCCCATTTATCAACTACACTGACTCATTCTGTTTGTTGTTTAAAAGATGAACCTGTACTATCAACACCAGATGATGCAATACTACGGACAGTTGCTGACTATTTGGAAACTGATTGTAGTCTTACTTTCAAAGACCAACTTGATTCAACAATAAGTCCCATATCTAGTATGTGTTATTGGATCCCGTCTACTAGTAGTTTGGAATCAGAAGCTAATATTGGAGCAGTTGAGGAGACCATGAACAAATTTAGGCTCCCTTCTTTCACAGTGCCAGAGGATTCAAGTAGGTCTGCTATAGCGTTTACAATTCCACCTTTAGTTGGTGGTTCCAGATTTACAACTCCAACTCCAGAGGTTGAGTTAATGAAAAAAGAGAATGACAATTTGCAAATCGAATTTATTCCTGCTTTCCAAGAGCAGCGCAATTCAACAATCACTCCTACTCTAAGTATGTTTGATTGGATCCCATCGACCTGTGATTTGGAATCAGCAGCTGCTTTTGCGAACATGAACGTTGTGGAACGAATTGATCACACAGTGGCAGAACCCAGTAGCCCAATTTCCAGAGAATGCAGTTATTTAACATCTGCTGTATCAACTACACTGGATGAAACGAGTCCCATTGGTGGCTCCACCAACCAACATCAACATGAAGCATCAAGAGTCAGTCCTATATCAAGTTTGGTGGATTGGGTCATGTCCACCTGTGGTTTAGAATTGGCAGCTGGTGTTGAAGGGACGGACATTATCGGTAAAAACGATGAAACCACAATAAAACACAGTAGTACAACTTTCAAAGAACCAGAGAATTTAGCTAACCCCCATTTATCATGCATCCTTCATAATACCAATCCCACTGATGTGCCACAAACTCCCAAAGTTGCAATTTTAGCAGGGGAAGACACTGTTGAAATCAATTGTGGTCCTACTTGCCAACGAGAGTCCCAAACCAATCCCGTATCCAGTATGTTGAACTGGATAACGTCAACCGAGGGTTTAGATGCTGCTGTTGAAAACACGGGAGTGATCATTAGAGATAATGGGACAGAGGGAGAAACTACTGGCCTTGCTTTCAATATTCCCCAACATCCAACTCCCTCCAATATGTCAATTAACCATGAATTCAAGCCTATTGGTTATTTAAAGACGAAACCCATGCAAGCTCCTCCAGTTGAAGAAATAGTAGACACTAAAGCTTTGGAAGTCCATTCTGGTCATACTTACTTCAGACAACCGGATTCACTAGACTGGGGCGAATCAAGTATGCCTGACGAGAATAGCAACAGTGTTAGAGTTGAATCAGTAAATGTGTGTTCAAATCCCCTTGCTCCATTCATGGCAACCATATCAAAAGAAAATGCTACTGTGACAGTACCTACTCCTGATGAACAACAGGTTTCAATAGCTGACACCTTTTCAAGTACACTAGATGAAGGTAATGATACTGACATTTTACAAAAGCTCAATGTACGACCAACTCTCACCATTCTATGCTTTGCAGCAATCACTGGAAAAGCTCTGGCAACCCCTGGTACTTCCGCTTCCAAAGTTTCACAAGATTTCACAGCATGTTCCATGTCCAGTATGATCAATGAGACTGATGCAAGCGAGGAAGAAGAATCTTCAAATGTACGTCCAATGGTTGGTGTTGTTGCCCAAAAGCAACATGATTCAAGAATGTGCCCGATATCAAATATGCTAGATGGAATCAATCCCGGGGATCATTCAGAATCTGCAGCTTTAACAACTTTTCAGTTATTGGAAGTCTTACCTAAAAACAAGTACACCAGTGAGCCTACAAGCAAAGATTCACAAGTCTTGGCACATAACAATATGCCAAGTGTACTTCATGATTCAAAAGAACTGGGTAAAGAGCAATCTGTTTCATATATTTCCCTGCAAACTCAAGATGATGCCACGTTGGAAGTACCAAGTTCTCTTTTCCAAGAAAAAAATATTTTAGGCACTGGGCCTTCAAGCATGCCTGCTGGGATCATAAACAGTGATGGATTAGAATCAGCATCTGTTCAGTGCATGGTAGCCATACCTGCAGAGAAGGAGACAGGGGCAAGAACTAGTGGACGTGCTTTCAGGGATTCACATAATTCAAATGATTTCCAAATTTCAAGTGAACTTTCTAAGACCAACCCCTCTGATAGTTTAGAAGCTGTACAAACTTTCCCAACCCAAGATATTCCATGCAGTGAATTAGCAACATATGATCAGTTGGAAGAACTGTCTACTGTTCTTCATGACATAAGAAGTTTGATTCATGAAATCAATTCAAGTAAAGTTTTAAAAGATGGATTAATGCAGACAACACTACATAGTGAGTATAAAGATAATGTCTCACTGGGAAAACTATCTTGTTCTAATTTCAAAGAACATCCTGATTCATTTACTCTGCCTTTGAGTGATCTTGAGGAGATAAAATCCACAGATAATTTCAAATTTGAATCTGTGTCACCATGTACAACTGTTCAGTACATTGAAGCCATAAATGGAGTTGGTAATCCTCAAAAGCCAAATGATCTTCAAATCCCTAATGCACTTCCGGAGACTGATCCCACTGATGGTTTAGAAGACGTACATATACTACAAACCCAAGATCGTTCATGCCCTGAAGTATTGGATCATTTTGATGACACTTTGGAAGGACTGTCTTCTCTTAATTCCCAAGACCGACACGATTCAACAAGTTTCGACATAGTAGCAAGTACCATTCATGAGATTGATACCAGCGTTAATTCTGAAATCAAATTTAGTAAATCAACTGAAGATGTTCCGTGCATTGCAGTAAGTTATAACGATGATGCCATTTTAGAAATGCTTTCTAGTTTTCCTTTCCAAGAATATTATGATTCAGCAACCTGGCCTACCATGACCGAGATGGACGAGAACGGAGTCATTGATAGAGTTGAACCTACAGCTGTTTCACAACAAGCAAGTCTTCAGTGTTTGAAAGGCAACCCTGGAGATGATGAGGCAGAGGCAGAAAATGGAGCACTCTCCTTTGGGGAGTCACATCATTTAAATAACTACCCAATTCTCTCTGAGACCTATACTGCTGATGGTTTAGAAAAAAATCATTTGCGAACAACCCAAGGTATCCCTTGCTTTGAGTTAATGGCCAAACATGATGATGCATTAGAAGAACAGTGTCCTCTCAATTCACAAGAGCTCCATGATTTAACAACTTTGTTTCATGAGGTCGATACCAACGATGATTTAAAAGCTGAATTTATGAAACTATCAACTGATGTTCCATGGACTGCAATAATGGATAAAGAGGATACGTCTTTGGAAAAGTTTTCTAGTTCTACATTGCAAGAGCCACATGATGCAGAAATCTGCAGGACATCAAATGTGCTTGATGAGATCACAGCCAAAGATGGATTAGAATCTGCATCGTATATTCCGTACGTAAATTCGAAATATATGGAAAGTGGACTTTCTAAAAGTTATGCCATTGATGGTTTAGAAACTGCACATCCGATACCAATTCAAGATGTTCCCTGCATTTCAAGACTCAAATCTAATGCCATATTAGAAGAGCCAGAAATCCCATCCTTTAAGTTATTGGCTCAATGTGGTGTATTAGAAGAGCTGTCTCCTCTTAATTCAGAAGAGCTCCATGATTTAACAAGTTCATTTAATGAGAACAATTCCAATGATGATTTGGAGGCTGAACGTACGGAACTATGGAATGACGTACCATGCATTGCAGTAATGGATAACGAGGATGTCACTTTGGAAACGTTTCTGAGTTCTCCATTGCAAGAACAACACGACTCAGAAACTTGGACTTCTCCAAGTGTGCTTGATGAGATCACAGCCAGAGATGGGCTAGAATCTACAGAATTTTTACCATACACAAATTCTGAATATATGGACATTGGACATTTGAATCCCACTATCTCCGATGATTGCAGAACGGCACCAATCCAAGATGTTCCTTGCATTTCAAGATTGCCTACAAACTATGGCATATTCAAAGAACCCTGTTCCATTAAAGCCCAAGAGTTGCAGGACTCAAAAACGTTCAATATTCCAAGTACGATCAAATTCATTGAGGATTCGGGAGTTGGATTTATACAACCGACTCCATATTTTCACTGTTTCACAGAAATTGATAAAGATTGTGATACTGCTGAAAATCTTTCTAATTTTGTTTTCGAGGAACAAGATAGTTTAGAAACCTGGTGTACTCCAGGTGTGCTCAACAATATGAAAGCCGCAGCTTTTGTTCCACATGCAAATGGTCAAAGCATGGAAGCCATATCTGAACATGACACTGCTACAGTAACTCGTGGATCTTCTTCCAGTGAGGCATTTAATTCAAATGACTTCCATATTTCAAGTGAGACCAATCCTACTGATTTAGAACCTGCACATGTGCTACCAACTCAAGATATTCGATAAATTGAAGAATTGTCAAATATGACAGCTAAGAAAATGCCTTCTCTTAACTCTCAAGATCCAACAACAACGTATCAGCTACATTTCACTTGATTGACTCACCCAAGACCTTTCATCTTGGCATATTGACATGTGACCTTTCATTCATTTCAATGAATGATGATGCTTTGGAAATAGTACTTGACCTGTGTTTTATTTCCAAGTATACAATTTAATTTAGAAAACTGGCGTAGTTCAAGTGTGCCTGATCAAATCAAACCCACAGAAGGATTGGGAACAGCAGTTGTTAACTGCTCAATGCAAAGAAGCCACGTTTGGAAATTATGAACGATGAATGATGATGGTTTCCAATCCCCAAATTCCAGACTGATTCCAGATGTCCCACACTTGCCTTAATGGATAGAGGACAACTCTTTGGAAATTATTTCTAATTTTCCTATCGGATACAGTACCTTGATTGACAAACCTCGCCTTCTTAGAGGTGTGCTTGATTCGATAGTTTCCCAAAGATGATTCACATCTGCAGATGTGTTGGCAGCTTTTCACTGGAAACCATACCAAGAATCGACTACACCTGTGAATCTACTTCTAGAGAGCAACATGATAGGATGTTTGATGAAATTAAAACTCAAATGTGAAATATGAGCCATATGATGAAAGATTTTGCCCATACAACTGCTGAAACCCATCATATTTGATCATGACCGACTGACCAACCAGATTATTATGTCAGTATTGTGCTTTTGTCATTATAATTTTGGGTGTTTGTGTAACTACTCGTTACAATATTAATAAATTTTTGCAACATTTATAGTTTTAAATAGATTTGTTATTATAACTATTTTGTCAAATTAAATATTTCACTGTTTTGCTTTGGTCTCTTTTCTTCTGAAGCACCTCATTTGATTTCACATAAAAACAAAAGTTTAAGTTGTCTTTGAGAAGCAATGTTATTGATAGAGGGGATTTCTTCAGAATTGTTTTTGTTAGGTTACTGTGCTAATGTTCTGTTACAAACCAATGAAATTTTCTAGATCAGCCAAATTCTGGCTAACAAAAACATCAAGGTGAGACTATAATCAGTTTGAATCCATCAGGTGATCCAGATTCGAGGTTTGATCTCTCGTCCTTAAAAGTGCTTTTCCTCCCCTTCTCAACCTCTTTAATTCAAAGGATATCTTAAACATTCCCTTTGTTGAAATGCAGAGACTTCAGTAAAATTTTCATCGTGCCCAGAAGAGTCTAAAGGCCAACATCAGACGTTTGGGGGGAAAAAAGAAATCACAAATGATGCCCCAGTGACAAGCCCGAATGAAAATCAATTGAGTTTGCGACAGTAGCATGCAGCCTCTGCCACAGTTAATTTGAATAATATGCAAACTTTTTCCCCCATGCATGCATTCTAATGTGCTTTGATGGAACTGGAGAGTCTAGACACGGTGCTGTCGCGTCCCCAAGCCAATGCTGAGAAATTAGAAATGCCAGAAAACGAGCTGATGAAGCAATACTTTACTGACCTGACAAGGAAAAACTTTTCAATGAATTTCTTTCCAATCAGCTGCCAGTTGAAGCTGGCTGGTGTGTTGACGGGAGTTTCAAGTGTGTCACATCGCAAAGGTTGATCCCATTGTGCAGCTTATTGTATCTTTTGTCTTTTAGCGGAAGTGACTTTTAATTGTTCTGCCTGCCTCTACTCATCACTGCCATTGATAGATGGACAAATATAATATTTGTTGTATATGATATTTTTCCGTTGCACTTAAGGAATCACACAGTAAACTGAAGCCCCTCAAGGATTTTGTCAGTCCCCCATTTTGTCAAACATGACATCAATAAGTGCAGTTTGAAGATCTGGCAGAAACAGAACAACCGCTGCTGAGTATAAATCTGCACATGTTACATATCACTGTTCTCGTGTCTTATGGAATAGAATGCAAACTATAAATAGGGATCGGGAAAATGCAACTAGGGAAATGCAAATGAAATTAGAGTGACAAGGTGAAAGGAAAAAGCAGCCCTTGAACATGTACACACACACCTGCATTGGTTTATGCATTGGTTGGTGCGGTTGTGTCATTGTTATTCCCCACTCTGGCCCTGCTAAGAACCCATTTTGCTTTGCGGTACACTGCATTCTCTGGCTGAACGCTCCGCATCGCGAGCTGGAAGAGAATGTAATCACCAAAATGGACAAAACGGCTGAGCCTTTTAATCACAAGCATTGGAGACGGAAAAAGCTTTTTAAACTCACCATGACAGCTTTGACATTTTGGATGATTATCAACGGGAATTTTAGGACTCAAAATACATACTTTATCCTCCAGGCATGTGCGTTTCTTAAATGTTGAACGCGAGTCATCAACCTGTATGTGCCGGTCCATGGAATGTGATGATTTGGTTGGTCATGCTCTTTAATCCACTTGATTTTTGTTTTTATTACCATAGAAAGCCTGTGAACATATTTTTGCAGATGTTTACATTATGGCGGAGTTTTCATCTTCTTTCATGTACTCCATCCTCATCCCACATATCAAAAATTTGTGTCATATTTTCATTGAAGACACCAAATTGGCCAGGATCTTGCTATGTAAAGCTAGCCTTGAACACTTAACATATTTACAGTAGGAAAACCAAACAGTTCTTAAATTGATCACCGTCGGTTCTGGCACTGAAATAATTCCCGACGTGGCGTGTTGAAATAAAACTGATTTTCTAGCGCCGTTTCTTCATTGTTCTTTCACTCCCTCGGGATGAATTAAAACTGTATATTATTGGGGTTTTTTTCTTTAACACATACAATTTCTAGAGAAGAAAACAATGTCGTTTTACATGTAGCAGCAATTGATTCGGCTGCTTTGCTGGCAACTCTCGTCTTCTTCTAGTCCCTGTTCATCATGGCCACCTCCTGTGTGTAGTCCCCAAGAAAATGAGAAATGTGTTGTGTGATGCCACACAACAAACATAATTTGGATCGTTGCACACAGTATTTATTTACTCTTACCTAAGCTTTGTCGAACAACTCTGTGAAAATGGCTGCTCACTGCATTGATGGTGCTAGAGGGCCACCCTTTCTCCGTCGATAAATGTCACGGCACATCTCCAAACTATAACGGGCTAAGATACAGTACATAATGATACTATATATAGTACTGGTAATTGATACATAATAATTTTCAAAGAAATTACTTGAAGGGAAATTTCACAATTTCTTGCCAGTTTTGTTATGGAAGAAATGTTTTATTTTTGATGGTTAGAGATTTTTTTTAGCAAGTATCAGTTGTATTTACGATAAATCAATGAACCAAATAATTATAAAGTCTTATCAATTATAGGGAAAAACATTTAAAAAACGCAACTAATACGGTACTTTACCCTGCACTACAGATTCCTGTATTGTTTTTAATGCAAATTTGCATCAAATATTAAATCAGAACCCCGCCTGGAGCAGTTATTGACAATGCCAAAATAATTCCAATATTGCAAATTCCAAAATAAGGACACGTCATCACTGATGAACTTTGGGAATATTTAATGGTGACTTAATTGTTGAACACAAACGTATATCAGCCTAAAGGTACATTTTTGTGTACGATGGGCAAGCTCGAGTGTTAGTGCGTACTGGCTAGCTGATAGCATCTAATTGTGAAGCCGAAGTAAACTTGCCAAGGGTGGTCACAAGTGGATGCAAGCACCATGAAAATACTGTGGACTATCCGGATCAGAGGTAAAAAATTGATATATTTAAATGGTTGGCTGCTATGCATTATACTTCTTGAGCAAGTCATTTTGCCAGTGCCTCTTGCGATCTGGAAACACCTTGGGCATGCGGATCTTTTTGAAGTCATCGACGCATTTCTTTAGATCTTCCTCCAGCATCTTTCTCTCCTCCTCATCCTCATTCATCAAAGTGGGAGGCCCTCCATTCTCTCGCGGGAGAAGCCGCGGCAGCGTCTTTAGGTGGAGGTTGGCCGGGTGCCGGGGGCTCTCGGTCAGGGGCGGGTTCGACGGTGGGCTGGGGATAGGCGAAGGTTTGGGTGACGGCAGCGGCTGGGTCGGGACGAGGGGGGGTGGAGGGGGGAGTTCAGGGGTTCCCGGGGGAGGTGATGGAGAAGGAAGTGAAAGGGACAGAGGAGGGGAGTCAAGGGGTCGTCGTTCTGGTACGTCCGGCGTTGGGATGCTGCCACTTTCTGGGAGACTTTGGGTTCGACCACTGTTGCTTATGTCGCTGTGGCTGCGGAGCTCCACTGAGGCCGATACAGGCTCAAGTTTGGATGCGACCTCTTCAGGGAAAACGTGGAAATCTGCTGTTGTGTTGGCCTTGGGAATCACTGATGAACCACCTGAGGAAGGAAAAGAAATAACGGGCTTTTTCATTTCATTAGAGATTTTGGGGCTCTTTTTTTACTCATTCAAAAGGTTGCTTATTAGACATGGTACTGACCAGAGCTGGATTTGCCAAGAATAATGAGTTGTACTTACAATATTGTAGACAATTTGCTCCCCACAAAATCGACTATTTTGATCTTTCTAAGTCACCAGCAATATTATTATAAAGAGAACTAGAAGAATATCCACAACTTAAAAAACTTTTTTTTAATGAAATCAAATTAAAAATATATATATTTTTACCTCTTTACCTTTTTTCAAAATCTTGTACTTGAAAAATACTGCATACATTTAAACTAAAAACAAAGCCTTGTATTAAAAATAATGACAAATAGATTAAATATTGAAGAAATTATTTGTGAAAAAATAAAAAACTAACTAAGTAAAATGAACCAACGAAAGTCAAAACTAAATAACTGAAAAACTCCAAAAGTATTATAATCTTGGTGCCATCAGTTGTTTGGATAAATAACATCAGATAGTCCTCCCAAATCCCTTTCTCCTTTTTCAAATTTGTTCAATTTGTGTGCAGTACAGAACATTTGAGCCCTAAAACTGCTTAATTTTTCATTAAAATTCTGCACTGAAACTAAGATAGTCGATAGAACAATGTACAAGAAATTACAACGTGGGGAGATAACTTTTAATTATCTGTCCATGCAGCAAGATTATAGATAATGAATGTGTTTTGCTTTAGCCTAAGTCACATAATAACACAAAAAAACATAATAACTGTTCTTGTTTTGTTTGTCTAATCCAACCAAATCATGTGGCTTGAAAATAAAAGAGATGCTTGTTCTCTCAGTGAGGGGGGGGGGGGGGGGGGAAGGGAGGGTAGATGACTCACCAGGAAAGAAAAAGCAACACAAAAGGAACGGAGAACCAATTTGTGTGTTCACTATTCCACATTGACTAAATGGGTGGTGTGAAAACCTCTCGTGGAAGCCAAGTGAGACATTTTTCACCATAGGATGATTTCTCACCTTTGTGCAAATAGTTGCACATTGTGTACTTTTTCCTGCTCACAATTGTTTTGGAGCCCCCATTTTTTGGAAACATGATTATAAGCACTGCCCATTTTCACAGCAAATGATTGGTATGTACACAAAAACAACATGTTAAACCATGACCTCATAACGTTATCAAGTCATTGCCTTTTTATATTCGAACAAAGAGGCGAACGTAATCTGGATTTTAAAAGTGAATTTGGTCGCCTGGTTTGAATCTGCTGCTGCCTTCAAATGTATCTGCTTCAATGACAATGTCTGTTTTATGTGGAAAATGCTGCTCAAGTAAGTCAAATGCACATTTTGGACTGTTCTGTTATTTCAGTATCCTTGTTGATGGTGCTTTTAACCTCACCGGACTTGGTGACCCCCCTATCTGACAGGGGAGCCAATTCCTGATGATTGAAAATATATTATTTACGTATTGCACATAGTATGCCTAAGAAATCACATTATCCCTTATGTTTTGAATTTGGTTTCTTTTACAAAATCATTTCAATCATACTTGCTTTTTATGTCTTATTTGTCACTTCTACATGCAGTGAGATAAGAGATGCAATCATTTTTTCTCTTAAAATGAATGGAAATGCTATTAACCCGTTCTAGGAATGCCTTTATTTTAGTCAGGAAGGCAACACTTCTTAATATTGTACTCTATGAAAACATTTAGTAATACGTATAATGAAATAAAATCTAAAGGATTAAACAGTTTGTGCATCAGAATTATTATTATTATTTTTTTTTACATCCAATGTTTCATTATTTTCCAGTGTACATGGAAGGGACAGAATATCAAACACCTCTCAGTGTGAATCACTGCAGCACCATTCCACTGCAATAATAACCATATTGTAAAATGAACACCTCACTCTCTCTCTCAGCATCGCTCAAATCCGAGCTTTATTGATACCGCTCTAGTGGGTGAATGTGATAACATAGCGCCGGTATGTGTTCCTGTATCTCTCGTCAGCCGACGGCCCACCCAGCATGCTTAACGATAACGACAGCGCCGCATGCATACTGTGCATCCAGTCACGTGACATTAAATCATACATGCTCACTGTGGAAGTATATGAAAATCCACAAAGTGCTAATCTTCTGATGGCTGCATGATGTCGCAAATACAGTCAGGTACTAGATGCCTCGACCGATGTATAAGATGACACACGCTCAATCCCCCTCTGCTTCTCTTCGAACGTCAAGACGCGACAAAGTGCATGAGGCTGAGTGCGGTCCATGCGCCTTATGTGTTTGTGCAATTATGCATGGGCACGCGCGTGGGTGTTTGCATGTGAGGCCTGACGTCTGTCCAAGCATTAGGAGTGGCACAGATAGCACAAGAAAGCAAGCAAGCAAGAAAGAAAAAAAATAAAGAAAGAGAAAAGGAAAAGGAAGCCGGGGAAGGAGGAGCTGACAGGAACGTGTTCTCCACCCGCTGCTTCAGTGTGCACAGTGCATTTCAAATCTGCTGTAATGAATACATGTGTTTGAGGATGCCTGGCCGTGGGAGTACGTATGGGGGCTTAGCAGTGTCGGAGGAATAATCCACTGGGGGATGGGCTCCATGATTTCCGCCATCGCTAAACCTTGTGGAGGAGAACAGCGAAAGAGAGAGCTCAACCTTTTTTTTTTTCCTCCCAGAGGCCACTTCTCTGGGGATGTGTGCAAAAGCCAAACTAGTTTCTCACACATCCACTCTGGCGCTCTCCCATCTGTGCGATGTGACACATGGCTCGGCCGCCATCGTTATTGCTATTAGCAGTTCCGACGTGTTGATGAGGCTTGGCTGACATTTAGCACCTCGATGTCACAAAGCGTCCTCCAGAAGGTTTGTTATGTTGTTCACCCCGACTGAATCGAAATATTTGACTCGTAAAGGGCCATAATTTTGTACTTAAAAGAAATAAAGATTTGTAGCTACTGGCCAGAAATAGACAACTTAAATGCTAGAGGGGGACACAACTTTTAATCAGCGCTACCGGAGGCCCCCATAGGACCACACATTTCCTAACCAGTATGATAAAAATGCTCATTTAGATATGGACAAAACATGTGCAAAACATTTGCGCTTACTGGACTATTTGATTTTTTTTAATTATATATATTTGAATGCATGTAAAAAAAAAAAATCGAAAAACATAGCATGAGTAGGGTTGCCTTTTTTTTTTTTTTTTTGCCAGTTACCAGTAATGGAATCTATTTCTCATTCTAATTTACCCCTTGACACTGTCTAGAGAGGCCAACTAATGAAACTGGTTTTGAAAGGGATACGTTATGTAGTACTGAACAGAACTGACAGAAAAAGATGAATGTTAAGTTTGCCAGCGGCACACGATTTTAAGTGGCTAATAATGATGTGCCACTATGCATGATAACTTGAAATTCACATTGCATACAAATGACCAACCATTTAAATGTGAAGCACACACACACATTCTCTTATTATGATGATAAAGGAACACAACGCTAATTACAAAAAAGGTGCACTAGCAGCTCTGCGTATTCTGGCTGAAAAGGATGATGAGCGCTGTGTTGAATGATGGCAATGTTTGAAGGGCACTTGCGCAACACAATGCTCAGTGGAGGTCCACATTGTATCTTCTTTCAGCACCAGCCCTCAAAATGTCAGTCAAACAATGGAATACCTCAAAGGACCAGTATTCCTGCAAGTAAAACGCTGGCAGTATTGGAGCACTTTTCCTTAAATGGAAACAGGGACCACAAGGAAGAGAAACAAATATTGAAACAGCAAATGGAAAATAGAAACAGAGCCACATTGTGATTAGATAGAGAGATAAAATATCAGACGGTTATGAGACAATCATTTCAATTTTTTTTATTTCTAGCAAAAAGACCATAGTTACATTTTTTCCACGTTAGAGTCAAAATTCCCACAGGGACCTAAAGGCGACACCAGCAGCCACTTTGTGTCTTTGAGGGCTGCCTTAAATAGAAGCAAGCTTCATTGAGTCAAGGCACACTTTTTTTATTCATGCCATTCATTGGATGAATAGCAACAGCTGATATATAGCTATACTGTACCTTCTGCCTCTAATGGAGGAGCATTTATCTTGTTGCACATTTTGCCTGTTGCGGGGGGGGGGTTCACCTGCTACCTGTAGGTGGGCCACCGGACGGACTGGCAAAACGTTCAAACCCCAAACCCTGCATCCGCAGTGTTACCCACCGAACAATCCAGCTGCTACTAACTTTTTCTACGAACGTTACATTCAATTAACTTAAACTTCAGTACAAAAAAACGTCCAAATTGGCCCACAACTTCAGTTCTCCTGCCTGCCCAAGTCTAACCATCAACCCAAGCTGCTGGCTCATAATGGTTGTTCCAACATATTCCAATTTGCTATTTAGGAACACAACCCATCATATTTTTCTCATTTCAGACAGATAAAGTGAAAAAGGATAATTTGCTACACTTGGGTGCCATGGCAGCAGCACTCAGCCCCCCCATGTAATGAGCTAGGTTAACCATTCAAGACCCGCTTTGGAAAACATGCATGTATCCGTTGATAAGTGTTGTGACCTGACGACAGGGAGAATGGCAAACACAAGGATTACACCATCTCCATGGAAACGTCACTGTGGTGTGAAGGAGGCTGAGCTAAAGTGGATTCTTACGTCTCACTGAGCGATACGGGGGGCTTACATCTGTAGCTTGAGTTCGTACGTATGGTGCCCTCTGCAATATTTTGCCACCTATGAAATATTTCAGACGTAATTATTCATCTTGTAGATCATATGACTTAACATCTACTCTGTGAAATCATCTGTGTGCTTGGCCTCACTACCTCCAGACTTCTCACTGACAGGATTTCCTCTGTGATTAGCATCAGAGCAAATACACGCGGGCGTTTAATTAGACGTTTTGACGCCACACTCTTTGACTAAATTTACACGCTCAAGTCCCCTGCATCAAAAATCCACCTTTGTGTACTTGTGAGTCTCTGAGCAATTACAAAGCTGCCAATCTGAAGAATGTTAAGGAAATGACTGACAAACAGTAGACGCGAGAGCTGCTGCCAAATAGGAAGATCAATGGGGTGTCGAGGTGGGGAGCCTTGAAAACAAACCTGGATGCCGGTCATTTATGAAGTCAATAACGATTTTCATCGCAGTACCAAACCGAAAAGATGACTCCATATGAAGACAGGACCAAATAAAGCTGATTGACAGGTGTCATCCAAGGTCTTCTGTACAACTCATCCCGAGTTGAAGACAAGGGGAGACAGCGATCAAGACGACAGCACTAAGGACAAAGCTGACCCTTCAGATTACTGATAATTCGACAGGCAGATTAGACACCCAGGCTCCAGATGGCTGAGAAGTGAATCCCAGCCTAACAACAGTCAACACTGACACATTTACAACTCTCCACGTACACCTACATACACCTTTGAGGCAAAATAGCTTCCACAAAGTTCAGCAACACCAAACAGTAAAACACAAACTTATACCGAAAATAAAATCTGGTGTTGGAAGTCTCAGTAGGAAAAATGATCTCAAGTGATATCTAGAAATTTGTAAATGCTGAGAGCAGTCCAGACCCAACAGATGTGCAAAAACAAATTGGTCTTTTGCATGCCAGGCCAGTAGATGGCGATGATGGGCAAAAGTATCATTTGAACCCCTTTGGTCAGCGTAGCAGGCTCCTTGTCGGGAATATGTTCCAGACCTACCCACAATAGATGAAATTCTATAATATAGAGGGATCATTGAAAGATACTCATGCATCGTCATTCGCTTTAATAAATGCTGACTCACTAGAACAGAATTGTTTTGTATTTCCTCGGTAACTCAAATGGGAAAAAGAAGAAACGAATTTCTGTGAATGGGGTCGTAACCATATTAATGCAATCGGAAACATTCAATGACAATATTGTGATCGTGGCAAAATCCCCAATCTAACCTTTTAGTGCTGTAACTTCTGCACTACGGTCACATTATTGTATTCTTTTCCCTCTTGTCTTTCTTTCACCTCTGTCTCTGCTCCTGTTCTTTTTGACTTTGTCTGGGACCTTATATGTCTCTAATTGCCTCTTCATCACTAAAATGTGCCACCGGCCTGGCTAAACCATTCACTTTGCCTAACGCTATGCACTGCACAGTCATAAATTCCACTTAATCACACGTTTATAGGTCTTGAGGGGGAAGACGCAATATTGTAGAGGAGCTGTGAGAATGAATAATACACATTGTAAATACCAAATGTGCCACAAGCCTCTTGTTTAGGTCTACAAATAGTTTCCTTTCTTTATCATTACAATAAAGCTGCCATTTTAGGACTGCTGAAGGTCATTTCCAAGGGTCCTGTGGAGATTTTGTCCCATCCATTAATTCGCTGTACAGCTTGTCCTCATTAGGGTGTTCTGGAACTTATATCTCAAATGACTTTGGGCAAGAGGCAAGGTAAAATCCAGGTCTGGTCACCAGCTAATGGCAGGGCACATGCAGCAACACAAACAATGCACATGCACGCAATTTAGAGTCTTCATTGAACCCAACATGCACATTTTTAGAACGTTCGAGGGAAACGACCCTGGAGAAAACCCACACGAGCACAAGGAGAATAGTAAAACTCCACTCATAAAGAGTAGAGCCAAAATTTCACCCTCTTGACTCCGAGGCAGACCCACTAACCACTGTGATGCTCGTAAGCAGTGAAGTGAGGACCATAAGATTGATTGATGTTGCACTTTTCACACAGGAGGGCAAGGTGACTGAATGCTTAACACATTTGCCTCGCATTTCTGCGCTTGCATGTTTGAATCCAGTCTCTGATTGTTGGATGGATTTTATATTGCCTAATTGTATTTGTTCATTTTATATTATACAAATACATGCATGTCTATAAATGTGGAGGTAAGAACAGGGCTGGCCCACAAATACCAGAAGTTACTCATCTACTCATTATACAATAATAATAATGATAATGATAATAATAATAATGGTTCAGCACTTCCATTTTTTTCCCCATTTGTTTTGGCAGGGATTTCCCCCGATTTTCATTGGAAAAGTACATACTATGTTGAATTTTTTTTTGGAGAGGAGGGGGCTTTTGCTACATTTGCCACAGGGGTCTACTGTTATATTAACGCATTGCTTTTCACTATTGTGTGTTGGCAGAACATGGCAGTGAAGTTTCATGACTCTCCTTAAAAAAGTAAAATCCAAGAACCGTTTTTTTTTTAATTGCTTATCCTCACTCGGGTCAGAGAAGAAATAAACACCTGACATGTAATAAAGGTCCCAACCGTCAAGAAATCCTGAGACTGGATGTGTGAACGCTTGTTTATCTCTGCTGTAACTTCATGCTGACTTTCTCCTTGTATGCAAGCCGATTGGTGCTCTAGCAGATGTATAGTGAAGGATGTGTACTCATGACATAGAAGCACAGGAGGTACACATCTGGCTTGATGCCTACCTCACTAAAAATAGTCCAGCGCACAATGAGATAAAGATGCTCGGAGTCAGTGTCGCCACATGCGTTTGCGTGTAAGCTTACATTCGAGAGTGGGTGTCGTTGTTAAGGCTGACATATGCAACAAAAGGGAGAAGACTTTGTCCACTTGCGTCACATGTTGATGAAGAAAATAATAGCGGTAATGCACGCCTGGGGCTCTTTCGCTCCTATTTCCCGCAATATTTGTTATTTCTCCTCCCAGTTAATAAGTAGCAAAGATGTTTTTCTTATTACCACAATTTCCTGATTATTACTGTCAAGAGGAAAAGGCGGAGGCAAATGGCATGTCTGCTTGTAAATGTATTATGAAAGATTACACTGAGGAATGAAAAGAAGCAAGACAATCGCAGCTCCTAAATGATTGGCTTTGTGCGGGAGGCTTATGCACGTCTTGCCTGCCCTCTGTTTGTGTGCGCATGCATGTTTGTGTGTCAGAGTTTGTGTTGGCTTGATTAGTGCCAGTTCAGCATCAAGGCAAACTGGGGATGCATTGCCCTCGCTTGACCCCAGTAGCATCCCGGAGCAAGGAGCACACATAGACTCCTCCCATAAGGTGGCTAACCTGTTCTCCAGATGCCAAAACAGAACGTGATAAGATACTAGTCCTAAATTTGCAGCCCAACAATTTGAGTGGGGCATAAATAAGCAAAACGCAAGCAATAATAGTTGTAGCCGAGCGCTTTGAATGAGTGGCATGCTGAAAACATCTGATGGTGCAACCACTGCCAGATATTCAAAAACTGATACATTCACACACAACCTTGGAGCTTTACCTCCAAAATTTGAGTTCATTCTTTTTTCTACACTATTCAGAGTGGTGAAGAGTTGAAGCCTATCCTAGCTCGCTTCTTTGGACTGCTCATCAGTCATCACAGACAACGTATCTGCTGCAGAGCACAAAAATGGTACCCTTGATTTCTATAGCGACGAAAAGGGTCACTGAGCGTGTTGGTCGATTTGGCAAACCAGCGGTCTGTGATGTCGGTAAGATGGAAGATGTGCACCTTTAGGAGAGTGTGATTTTTATGTTGAGCGGGCTTATTGTATCTGTTGAATGTAACTATTAATGTAACATGTAATCGAACTTAGTTCCTTTTAAAATCAAGCAATCAGTCATTTTTAATTTTGGAAAGCAAATAATATGTAAAGTAGCTTTAATACAATATTTTTCATTCACAAATATGTGAACGACGGGTATCAAAGTTTCTGAATAATTTTATTACATTTTCTAAATTGATGGACTTTGCTTGAAGTCAGCAGTGATCACTCTCACTGCAGAGCAGCCTTCTCTTTCGCAGATCCACTGACCTGTGCATGTCTGCAAAGATATACCAACATCACGTTGAAGAGTTACGCCACACGTCGCTGATCTCAGACATCGAGCCAGAGATGGGGGTGGGGCTTACAGTATTGTATCTCATTGTCCTAAAAATATCAAATTTCCCCCCATTCTGCTGGCATGATCTCATTCTAAATCAATATGACTCACATAACAGGGAGGCTAATCGCATGGATCTGTCTGTTTGGTGTAACACAATCACAGGCCAGCTTGAGCCCATTTCCATTTTGAAGAACATACAGTAGCGCCTCTTCATGGAGGCAAAGCTTAGAGAGAGCAGAGATAGGAGCACCGAATTCTCTGCAAAATGCTCCCCCATCCCCACCTCGCCTCTCTTTTTTTTTTAAAATCACTTTCTACCTCCTCTTCCTCGGCCCACTTTCCCTTTTCCCTTTTGATGTACATCCCTTCCTCTGCTATCCAAATAGGGAAAGCGCTGACCCAGCTGGCTGAGAGACAGGGCGATCCTAGGAAAGGCGCGTTGCCATATGGATGACAATGACAGCAGGGGGAACATGACGAGGGGCAAATTGCCGCCGGGTGGTAGCGAGAACAGACTGGTGCTCTGAAGGCTCTCAGCTTTATTTTCCTGTTTGCTTTGCGGTTTTACAGCTAAATCAAAGGCTGCGATGCTTCCTCAGGATCCCGCGTTAATGCGACATGCAAATGTAGCCGTTGCCCAATCGGCAATCGGTGAATCAATGGGGCGGGCAAGGCTCGACCATTGACCTTAATGTTGCTGGGCATCGATGGCGCTCGCTCGTCTGATGTTGAATGTCGAGTCCCAGGACGAGTCCAGAGGCAGAGTGGCTAAAACACCAACGCTTAAGATTTCACACTCAGACATGACTCAGCAGCTTTGTGCTAAAGTCACCTCAAAGTAGCCTCATGTAATTTTTGTAAAAAAATCTACTAAAGTTGAGCACTGCAAAGGACCTGGCAGACAATTTTTATTTTATACTGCTTGATTTCACTGGGATTGCTGGATCACTGGAGCCTATCTCTGCTGACTTTGGGCAAGAAGCAAGTTACATCTGTGACTGGTCTCCACAAATAGATTAGCATTCACACTGTCATTCAGACCTATGAACAATTTAGAGCAGGGTGGGAAATTCGTTTTGCAAAGGGGCCTCATAAGAAACTGGAACATTTGCTGAGGGCCAAGCCAACATGCTAAGCTCAACTCGACTCTGGACGCCAACTATTTGCAGTGCCTATGAATAAGCCAACTGTTGCCCATCAAAATGCAAAAAAATCCATCCTTCAATAAAAAATGTTGATAAACATTAAATATATGTTTGCTGCAAAATAAAACAGGCCCAAGTAAATAAATAAATAAATAAATAAATAAATAAATAAATAAATAAATAAACAAATAAATAAATAAATAAATAAATAAATAAATAAATAAATAAATAAATAAATAAATAAATAAATAAATAAATAAATAAATAAATAAATAAATAAATATACAGAAAAGATAGAAGAAAAAATCTGTGGATGTAAATCTGCAAATGCCGGTCAACTGTATTTTTCTTTTTAGAGTATTTCGAAAAAGTGTATTATGTTTTATCAATAAATTCCTATGGTATGTATTATATTTGGAAATACATGTTTCAATCAAAATTAAAACAGTCATTCAATCGGCATTCTTCAGAAATTCAAACATTATTTTCTGCACATCAACCACCTTTTATCACAACAGGTTATGTTTGATACGCTATGCTGTTTAACTGTTTAATTTACAAGCAAAACGGTTACATTTTTTTCCATAGTAATTTTCCTATTCACAATGTTAATTTTGGCCTAATATCCTACTGGATTACAGTTCAGCATGCAGCTAGTAAATGAGGTTTCCCCCAGTGCAGTGTGCCCAAGCACAGCGACAGAGGAATGCTGCCTGTTTGCTTTGGGCTTTGGAGACACTGCAAGCATAATCCACTTTCATTCCCAGCAGACTCTTTCTTTTCCAGTATTGTATGTAGTTTGCAGCGATTTTTTGGGTGGTGGGGGGTTGTTTCCGCATTTGTTTATGTGCGAAGCCGATGAATGTTTCCATCTCGGACAGAGAGCTCAGGTGCAGCGTGGAGAACTGCTCGAGCGTGATAATCTTGTGTTACATGAGTCAGAGGTTTATGAACGGATTTATCTCACCTACAGACGCCACCTCGTAAGTTGTTGTTCTAGCGGAGTATAATACCCGCTGTTTTGCCTGCTGCTGTATTTACTGACTGCAGACAAAATGTGCACAAACCCGGATGAATGGAAGTAATCCAGCCAATTACTGACTAAAATCAGGTTATGTGTTTTGTGTTTTTTGACCAATAGCTTTTCTGTACTTTATAATGTCTGAGAGTCTTTTGCAATGTGTTGGAAGCTTTAGTGCAACTCTTTTTTTTTTAATCACATTTAATTATCCTGTATAGCACTTTTGTGATAATTGTCTATGGAAAGTGCTGAAGAGTATATAGAAATTGTCTTTGCTTCGTATGCAATAGCCTATTTTATTTTATTTTTACAGATAAGACAAACAAATAAGATCTAAAGTTACTACTTAATGCTTTAATAAACGGGATTGTACGAACTACCGGTGATTAGGAAGTTGCCTTTCAGTTGTGGAGTTTGATCTCACATGTTCTCCGGCTAGCTACCACATTCCAGCACGTTGCACTCTACAAACAGTCGAGTAAAGAAACAAGAAAAGGGTCAAAAAGGGGCCAAGCTCACTCTTGGGGGTTTTCATTTACCGATAGACTTGGATGAAATGATTAACCCACCAAACAACCATGTTTTTTGTTTTGGGGGTTTTTGTAGAAAACAAACCAACTTTTTAGGTTGTTTTACGCATTATTCGTTTCACCTGAGTCATAAAATGAATAAGCCCCAAAGTTGTGTCCAAATGACCCAAGTGGTGATTGACACCTTTTGACCCATAATTGGGTTATTTTTGACACAACTGTTTTTAGAGTGAAGACGTCAATGTGGGTATAGTCTAAAGTTGCGTCAGGTGGGTCAAAAATAACTAAATTTAGGCCAAAAATTACTTCATTGGGTTAATTCGATCCAACTACTAGAACATAACCAATTTTTAGGGAGGTTCTTTTCTACAAAATGACCCAGTTATTGGGTTGTTTCATACAAAATGACTTTTTCCAAATACAATATTTATTGTTTTATGCAACACAACCCAGAAATTTGGGTGAAATTGACTTTTTGTTTTTTTTTACCCAACTGTTTTTAGAATGTATGAAGTGTCCCAAAGTCACCTGGGATTGGCCCGAGCTCACCTGCAATTTGAATGCGGACAATAATGATAACGCTACTAAACTAAATGTTCTCCTGCTTGAGCTGGCAATCGTCAATGTGATTCCGAGACAACATTTTGGATCCAAAATACATATGAAATAGAAAGAACAACCTTTATTTGACAAATCTTTTAGTTGAACACTTTGCCTTTACCGACGAGTCTAACATTTCAACGCAGACGTTCCGTCATACATTTCACAACAAATGTCAGACAAAAACCTTGATGACTCCATTTACTCGCACTCATACACACTCAGTGTTTGTTAATATTTTACAAGCGAGTGTGCTTAAACTATTTTGCCAACTGGGGGTTGTCAGCTGTCGCTGCAGCTGTTATGGCGTAATCTGAGGTATGTTCATGATTTGCAGACAATTCTTGAGCAGTGGTTTAGCTACAGCGGAGCGAAATAATCAGATTTGGGCCAACAACAGCATAATTCAACCATTCCCGTTTGGCTATTCACGTTAACTACGTAACAGCTCCAAACAATACTGAAATGAAATCATGACATGAGCCTCCGAGGTGAGGTTGAAACATGGCGCAGTCGAGGTGGTTACTGAGCGACGGAATGTTAAAAAAAAAAAATATTGAGCAGCAGTATGATGCAAGTGGCGCAACACCGCCTTCCCCTTTGGGTTCTCAGCCTGCTTAAGGTGGCTGATTAAACGACTAAAAGGCCCTTTGGCACAGTGTGGACTCTAGTACAACCTTTGTGTTGTGTCCACCAGGTCTTGTTATATTCTGCCTTTCATTACTTTTTAAGCACTCAAAAGAAAACTCGAAGCATCCTTCTTATCTGTTTCTATTGTCTCTGAAAGCAACAACTGAGAACTGACAAGTCCACTATGGCACAAGCCTAGTCACATGATACAGGACATGATAACGCAGGACATGTTGCTTCTTTTAGCTCCCATGTCCCCCTCGAGGCTTATAAGAAGTCCGATTATGGCGGTGATTTATTTCAGAGGAGCAGGACAGAGTTGGGCCAGAAGGGACATTACACAGTACAAGATGGCCACTTTTTTGAAGCCCTTTTTCGCAACGCCCATACCCCGGGGCTTGTGTGTGAACTAAGTTAGATCATAGAAAGAGTTGTGCTTTCAGAGAGGCAGATGAAATATGAAGAGGGGTTGGATAAAGAAGGTCCGTCTTCTGCACGGGGAGCTGCAGTGTGGTCAAGACGACATCTAGATCAGATGCGGTGGGGTGGGGGGGTCAAGCTGACGGGGTCTGGGGACGAGGGAGGAGGTGGAAAGAGTCACTCGTGGGGAACTGGTCATGGGAGGAATTGCGTGGAGCCCAAAGCATAACATCTACAGTACATCTACTAGAGAGACAGCTTGAGGCTGGAAGGGGACACTTGCAGACAAGGTGGTGGGGAGGGGTGTGTGGTTCGACAGCGTCACTCACGGTAGAACACATATTCAGTGTAGCTGGTCCAGATCTTGTCGTCCGTCTGCTCGTGGGCAAAGGCGCAGGTGCCTGTGGAGTTACAGGCCACCATGTGGAAACCGGCGTCGGCCAGCTTGTCGAAGGCCTGCTCCAGGAAGGTGAACTTGAGATAGTAGCGGGACGTGTAGCGCTCCGGTGGGCGGTCCGGGTCGCGGCTCTCGTTCAGGGTCTCCCCGAAGACCTCTTTGGCCAGGGAGGTCTTCCCGCAGACCATGATTCGGGCCACCCGACGAAATTTGGCATCGGTGTGGCTGTCGCGACCCAGGGTGTACGAGCCACGGTAGCCGATGGTGATGAAGCCGGACCGCTTCCCGTCCATGGAGCTGGGCACCAGGCTGGCGCAGGCTGCCGCCGCCGCGCCGAGCGACCCCAGATTCCGAGCGGCGTCCACCCCGGGCGAGGAGTCCTCCGGGTCACTCTGACAGCAGTCGTCGCCCAGCGAGTTCTGCTTGCTGATTTTGGGCGCCAACTGTTTGACCAGCTCGGGAAGGTTGAAGAACTCCGCCTCCCGCTGCAGCCGACCCCGCTCGGGGAAGTGGTCTGGAAGGACCAGCTGCTGGTCCCGCATGTAGTCCAGGATGTAGCGGAAAAGAAAGCCGTCCCGGTCCACGAAGAAACGCCCTTTGGTGTCCCTGGCCAATCCTTTAGCCGACTTACGGCTGAACATTTCCCACAAAAGAGAGTGTGGCACACTCGTGAGTGTGGAGTAGCGCGTTATGTACACCTGACCGCCGACATTCAGCTCGATGATCTCCGGGAATGATACCTCCTCAACCGATATACCACTATCTGGAAGAGCCATGGCTGACTTCTTCCAAATGGATGAATTAAAGTTCACTTAGCAAGACTGTACCTAATTGATTGCCTGCTTTGAAAGAGCCGTCACGCACGCACTATTCTAACGGCCGCTTTCACCACAACTCGCTAAACATTCTGCATTTCAGGGTGAAGCGTTATGTGAAACGGATATCCTGCGGAAATCCTGCTTGGTTTCGCAGATGAGGAAGCGCAAAATTTTCACAACGGTCCATATCGCCTCAGACGCGTGTCTCTGCGCTCGTCCTCGCCAACTTCAATGAAGCAATCCATAGTGGGTGAGCTCTGCGGGCGTCCCGTTGACGAAGAGCCACAAGATGAAGACGACGCTCCACAAGTAATGAGACACGAGAAAGGTGTAGAGGAAGAGCTTAATGCGTTCCATCACTACGCGGTGATCGGCTGGTTCGCTCGCTGCACTCTCCCTCTGCATGCGCGTGTCACACTGGAGCTCTTCAGCGGCTTAGCGGCGCATTATTGCACTCGCTAAACCGCGCCCACACGCGATGACGCGCAAGCAGCAAGCACCCCCACCAAAACTTTCTGACGGTTATTCATTTAGAGCGTTTCTTAAAAACGAATAGATAAAATTGCTTGCCCAATCCTGATGAGTAAATATTTATTCTAAATTCAGAAGGAAAGGACACAATTAAAGACACCGCGCGTGTCACTCATGATGACGCAACGATGCGTTGCCACCAATCAACTGACTATTGCGAGTAATCGGCAGCTCTTTTTTTTTTTTTTTTTTTTTTGCTGACTGTGGATTTAAAATGATTAAATCACTCTTCCACTTGACAATGGACAATCACTTGTCCTTGCATAGCCGTACGTGTTAGTGGATTTCCTTCTGGCAAATGCATCATAGATTCATTATAATCAACACCACCAATATGTAAAACGCATCAAATAAACGGCACAGGCATTTTGCACACAATTTTATCATCTCATTCCGTGACTATGGCCCGGGGCACAAACCTCATTAAACTGAAGCAAAAACTGTGGCAAAACTGTACTCCAGTGACGTCATTACTTCGTTTTTGTAAAGTATTATAGGGGTAGTTTTATAATTAAAATAATATTACGAATTTTTTCAATGATAGGTTGGACCAGAGTTTTAGCATGTCAATTCATGCCAATGGGCAAAGATGATTTGTGATATGAATGTTTTGTATTATGAGTATAGTACACATTATACTTAGTCACCTGTGTACTACGAAAAATAAACAAAAAATCTGCTAAAAACATAATTAATTTCAGCAACAAAATGGCTTCTTGCCCAATGTCCGATTTATGTGCATCAACTTATCACCCCTTCTTATCATCTCTTATCATCTTTGACGTTAAGTTGCGATGAAAAACCTCCACCTTAATATCGATCTTATATAAACAAATTTACTTTCTTGATAGATTGGTTTTAGCGTGTTTAATAATTTAAAGTCAGAGAATTTAAGAGTGGCCCTTGCGTCCTTCGATTTTTGCTGTATGCGATCGTCAGCAGAAAAAGTTTGGACATCCCTGCACTGAGGCAGTGACGTGCGTGTGTTTGTGCGCGTGTCTGCGTGCGCGTGTGTGCGCGCGCGCGCGCGTGCGTGCGGGCTTGATGCTCTGCTGACTCCAAACAAGCACATAATTGAGTTGCCACAGTGGCTCATCACATGCAATTGTACTTCCTTACAAGACGGCCTCTCGTGCTCAACTCTGAGTTGACACAATGAAATAAAGGTGGATTTATGAGCGGCGTTTTGATCAGTGCAGCCTTGGTGGTGGTTGCCATTGGCAACCACGTCAGAATGCAAGAGACATTCTTGGAACGTGAATAGGCTGTCACGATTTTCGTGTATGGTGCAAGGGTAAACTCGTGTGTCTCAGTTATGATTCGCATCTTCGATTAAAAGCTTTTAAAATATTTGCAAGGCATATTTTCATGGTGACAGGGAGCTGGACGACATTCGAGCTGCTCAAGAAAAAGAAACCTGCATTGCTCAAGGTGTACTGTTGAATTTTAGACCCATTTCCAAGCTGCCTTTTATTTCAACAATTCAAGAAAAGCAAAGCTAAAATATTTTTGGCATGAGCATATAAATAAATAAATAAATAAATAAATAAATGTATATAAATCACATGTATAATAAATATATAAAAACGATTAAATAAAATGATACGACTGGCATAAAAAACTAATATAAACCACATAAAAACAAAACTCACCATTACGTTGAATTAGTGGGAGCACTGAGCGTGTTTCTCAGAAACGATCCGGTCCCATCTAGGCGTAATCGGAGACAATGACACCCGAAGTGTGCTGTTGATGTCCAATTTGCTCCGCAGCTTTGTTTTGATCGTTTTAACCGCAGAATATGCAGCTTCACAAAGGTAGGTTGTTGGAAAAGGAAGCAGGGTTTGCAGCGCTTTTGTGGAGACCATGTGCCGAAGTGGTTTTGAAGGCTTCATTGCCTCGTTAGCTAACCTGTCGCCACATATTATGCAGAGTGGGTTTGGTGCGGCAGTCACTTGTGGCGATTAATCTAGATTTTAAGTAAGACTCCAGAAATGTTATTTTAAATGCAGCTTTCCTTTTCTTAGAGCCTCTTCTTCTTCTTCATTCTCCTCATTGGGCTTTTTTCCCTTTCCAAAGAAGCTTTCCAAATATTTCTTCGCAGGCTCGACTCAGGTGACATGTCACGTGACCGAAACAATCGTCTTCACCTGAATCGCCAATTTTTAAAAATATTTTTCAAAATAAATTCGTACTCATTTTGCTAGCTCGACTGGGGAAACATGTGACGTGATTGGGACGAGGGTCTTGACCTGAATTAATTGATCGTCAATAAATAAAAAATGTTTTTGTTTTTTTCTGTGTGGCTTAGCGGCTCGGCACCAAGTGACCCACGGACTGGTACTGGTCCGCGGCCCGGTGGTTGGGGACCACTGTCATAGCGTGTTTCCAGTCAGGTTTTAAAATGCTGCATAACACAGATTTAGCACTGTTCTGGGTTTTTTAATGACGAGGATGTCATTTCTGGTTAATGACTGTGGAGTGTATGTTGTGTTTTGTTGGACGTGACTGCAGCATTTGGCAAGGTGGACCGCAGTGTTCTGTTAGCTCGTTAGCAGCACCAAGTGGGCATTTGTGGTAGCGCTCGAGAGTGGATCAGATGCTGTTGGGCAGGAAGGACCTTTTGTGTTGTTCTTAGTTGTTGTTTTCAGTGTTTTGCTACCCCTGGGATACACGTTGAGAAAGCGTGGCGTTTCAGATGTCCCACTAAGCAATAAGAACACATTCTCCTTACCTCCCCTGCACATGCTTTAAACTTCAAATCTTTATAGCCATAGCTATATGATCAAGTTATTTTACCATAGCACCATCTAGTGGCGACAAGAAATCTTTCCGTCTTTTTTTTTTTTTTTATACTGCGCTGAACCTAATATTTTTCACAACTGCCGGAAAACGTACGTGCGTCATGCTCTAAGTCGAATTTGTGTCTTTTTGGGAAGGTTTGTGCCTATTACGATGCCTATAATCTGAACTGTTATAATCTGACCCAAATGATCCTATATCACCTCGTGACGTCTTTGAGATATTACTTGGTAGCTGTGTTGGCATGCTGCATACAAACACATCTTAGCTTGGTCAGCAAGTAAAAGGAATGGATTCCAATTTCTGAGTTCGGTGGTTACAGCACACTTGACCTCTTTTCCATCACTGTTAGCCATCTGCCGTGGCATCACAATAAAGCACAATTGGTGATGTAATCCTTGACAATACATGCCTTGCGCGACATTCCATGAGGCTTTGAACTATTTCTAGAAATATTACAATATTAAATGCAATAACATAATAGCCATTTTGTAACATAATCTGTTTTTTCAACATTAAAAGTCCGTGCTGATATATGTAATGGTGTTAACCATCACACTATTCAGTTGACAAAATAGTTAAACTGGATTAAATTTGAGCCCTTATTATTCAAAAGAACACAAGGTATAAAAAGATATATTTTATTTTTATTTTGGTTTCTTCCCCACCAGTAGTTTATCCACAATCGGACTGAAAGGAAATATAGTATACTAAGTTACATGAAATGCAGGGATTTTAGTATACGTATAGGCTACCACAATTTTATGGAGACGGCATATGTGCATACTTGATAGACTAATGCCATTATGACCACTGACAAGAGTATAATCCTCAATGTGGGATTGGGCTAGGTTTACATATAGGAAGGACAGTGGGATGAGGGTCTGGGAAACTTGTTAGTGAGCACAAACACAAAACCCAAACACTTTGCCATGGAACAGAACATTAAATTGTTTCACCCACCACTTTCCACAATTGTATTGTGCCCACTTGCTATAGATAACATTTAGCCACTCACAAGTCTGTGTATATATATCCTTATACATACACAAACCCCATACATGTAATTAAAATACAAAAAAAATAAAGTGCCTTCTACTGACTCAACCACAATCTCTGAGAGAATGGTATTGATACAGTATGTTTGAGTTACAAAACAACAACAACAACACTAATTTTCAGATTGGCTGAGTCCATCAGTGCTTAAGAGAAAAAAACATCAGATGTAAGGCATGATTGCAACTGTATTGTTGGCTGGGCATACCTGTGTCATAGGTAACATGATCAATATCTTAGTCGCAGGTAACCACCAAGTGGTTAGCAATCACGAAGCTAACCATTCATCCAATTCAAAACCAAAACTAATAATGTAGCACCACCTTAATCATGTTCTGTTAGACTTGACTGAGCTGATCAGTCCTGAAACCCTGATTTATCTTTTAATACATTTTGAACAGATTGTGGTCATATCACACACGATTTGGGGGAAATGCAAAAAGGTGGGAATAAAACCGTGGGCTAAGGTGCGTCATGTATGTCAGTCAACATTACTAAAATGCTTTCTCGGATCTTGAGAATGGTGCAACACGCGGCAGTGAAAACAAATGTCGAGCTAAAAGGTGATTCATAAAGATACTAAGTGGTAGTATGGAGGAAAACCGAACTGATGCTCTTAAACCGGCGTTTTTGATTTGACAAGAGTTATTCTTGAGTGGGTATAAAAATAGACATTTGAAACCCTGAATATATGTCCTTGCGTGATTTTTTTCCAGAAAAACAAACAAACACAATTTACACTTGTCCCACTTAGTGCGCACTGTCACATTTTTTATGTCTTTTTTAAGATTTTACTCCCATCTAAAACATGTTCTGGCATTAGGTGGCGTTTTATACCCATGACAACACAGAATGGCAATTATGTTGTTGCCTTCAACAGCCTATAGCATTTAATTTTGAATACACTAAAATTACCTCAGCGTGCGTGACACCGATGTACAGGGGTAGGTGTGTGTGTGTGGGTGTGTGTGTGTGGGGGGGGCTTAAGTGTGATGATGTTACATTAACATGTCTTTGTGGTGTCTGGCTATGTGTTGGCTCTTCTCCGAAGGCCTCCTGAAGCCCTTGGTGCAGTAGTCGCAGCGGTGGGGGTAGTCCTTGGTGTGAATGGAGATGACATGCCGCTTGAAACCCGAAGCGTCCGTACTGTTGTACTCACAATACTGGCACTGATAGACTTTCCTGCCGCTGTGCGTCTTCATGTGCTTCTTCAGCTCCGCCGGCTGCCGAAAGCCTCGCCGACATCGCTTGCACTTAAACGGGAGTTCCTTTGTGTGCAGGGAAAGAATATGGCGACTCAGGGTGAACGTGTCAGGGGCGTTGAAGTTACAGTGCCGGCACTGGTGCACCTTGCTCCCTTTGTGCGTCTCAGCGTGCTTCTTCAACTCGGAGGGCCTGTGAAAGCCTTTCTCACACACGTCGCACTGGTGGGGAAAGTCTTTGGTGTGCACGGAGATGATGTGTCGTTTCAGGTCACTGGAGTTGGTGCTCTTGTGTTCGCAGTGTGGACACTGGTGCGTCTTGTGACCTTGCACCATCTCTATGTGACGCTGGAGTTCCCGTGCGTCTGCGTACGCCTGCGGGCAGTGGCTGCACTTGAAGGGCAGGTCTGCGCCATGCTTGCTTTTGATGTGAGTCTTAAGGTTGGACTGATCCGCACAGCGAAATTCGCAGTGCGGACAGTGATAGGGCTTCTCACCCGTGTGGGTCCGCATGTGTTTCTTTAGCTCGGACGGGTGGCGAAACCCTTTGGCGCACTCAACGCACACGTGCGCAAAGTTCTTGCTGTGCACGGCCAGCAGGTGGCGATTGAGAAGGCCCTGCTCTGCCGTTTCGTAGTCGCAATACTTGCAGTGATGCAGCTTGGTCTCGCGGTCCTTGACGATGAGCTTGTCGGAGCCCAGCGGGCTGGACTCATGATAGCGCCGGGCGTACTCCGTGTATTCCGGGGAGCGCTCGCTGTTGTGGCTCAGCAGCTTGTGACTCTCCAAATGGTTGTGGAAACTGATCTTCTTGTTGGTGGTGAAGTCACAGTCTGTACATTGGTACTTCTTCTTTAAAAGGTGGTCCGGGTGGTTTTTCATGTGGCATTTGAGGAAGCCTCGTGAGCGGAACTTCTTTCCGCATATGTGGCATGGGTAGACTGTCAGGGGCATGCCATCGGGCCCAATGATGACAGCTGAAATAGGCATTTGGGGGAAACGCACGTTTATTTGGCCCGTCACCAAAGCGTTACCATATCAAAAGGCAAGAGGAGGGCGTGCATAGAGCTCTTACCAGTTTGACACTGCCTAATGTCCCCTTTCTTCTTTTTCTTGGCTTTGGGTTTGAGGACACGGTTTGGGGGTAAACCCTCTCGAATTTGAAGAAATGGTGTCGCTGTGCCATTCTTGACTTGATCTATAGTCTTACCTGCACAAATCCAGCAGAGAACATCATCAACACACTTACGTCTACGGCTCAATCTATTTGATATGTGGAGCCGTCCAACTATCTAGTCTATGAAACAGCAGAAAAAGCTTTTGAGACAGAACCACAAGAACATACTGATGTCATCATCATCATCATCATCACTGTCCTCGTCGTCGTCGTCCTCTTCAATTTTGGGCTGCTTCTTGACTGCCATGTAGACCATCTTGTCACGGCCAACTCCGAGTCTTCCAGATGAAGCGGCTTCAAGATCGGGGTGGCCATTTTGATAATCATCCTCAGTTATCACTTCTGTTCCACCTAGAAAAACAAGGTGGAGGGTCGGGTTAATTCTAATCAACACTCACGTAAAACATTCCATCCACTAGTTTAACGACTTGCCCAAATCATCATCTGCCTCAGCCTTGAAAATGTAGACTTTGATGACTTCTGCGGTAGAGTCTTCCTTGCAGTCCTTGTCTTCCATCACCTCAGTGCTAATCTCAAGAGGGGTGTCTCCTATGTCCAGCTTCTCTCCCACCTCATCCACTAAATGGCAAAAAGATCCAACCTCAAAAACACGGACAGACACAACTAGAAACACTGTCTGAGACCGACGGCGATCCTACGGGAGATCATGAGGTAATCTTCGGAGCTGCTTCTGCCGTCATCGTCTTCATCCATCTGCAGGGGAACCCCCTCAGATGGAAGTTGCTGATGAATGATGGTCTCCGCATTGGCTTCTGTCACCATCAAGCCCTCTGCGACAAGTTGATGGTCTAGAGTGTTATCTTGGTGGTCCGAGAGAAGCTCTGCAACAAACACCTGGTCTGACATGTCATCGTGGTGGTTGGCATCCTGGATAAGGTCTGAGGTTAGCACGTGGTGGTGTTCTAAAGCCGCTTCTATCGCAACCTCGGTTCCTAGGATGTTTTCCGGCATGATCACACTATGTTCTGAGTGAACCATGTCCTCATTGCCGATTTGATGGCCGTCTACGTCCTGAGAGCGCAGGCTTTCGACGTCCACCTCCAGACCCTCCACAACCTCCGCTTCCAAGCCCTCCACTTCCACTTCCTCCTCAAGGCCCTCAACAACATGAGCTTCCAGGTCCTCCACATCGACTTCGGTTTCCAGTCCTTCGACTACATGTGCCTCAAGACCCTCCACCTCGACTTCTCCTTCTAGGCCTTCCACAACCTGAGCCTCCAGCTCTACCACTTCTGTCTGTAGCCCATCAACCACCTCTGCCTCCAGACCCTCGACATCTGCGTGTAAACCTTCGACAACTTCAGTTTCCAGGCCTTCGACGACCTGAGTCTCCAGACCCTCCACCTCCAGGCCGTGCTCCAGGAGGATGCCCTCGTCCGTCATCACATCAGAAAGAAGCATGCCCTCTGGCACAGACACCACGATGTGATCGCCGTCAATGTGTGCCAAGCCACCCATCCCTGCAACTGTTAAAACGAGAATGAATGACATCTACATTTCATTTTGTTCTTGTATGACAGACAGTAAGAGTTTCAAAAAATCTTTATTGTGAGGCGCATCACTAACAACAGTGTTTATTACCTGCTTTTATTCATGCTTAGTCAATTGAGTATTAATGAACATAATATAAGCATAGTTATCTTTCGCTTATACATATATAATTATCCATCTGATTGATTTCCATACGGTTTGTCCTCATTAGGGTCAAAATTGAGCTGGAGCCTATGTAGCCCCCCCGCCCCAAACTGATCATAATTCAGTTACTGGGTATCTATTTGTCAAAAAATAGGCAAAGACTGCAGATGACTGCTTTCCACAGTAAACGACGTTTACACATGTCATTTTTTGACTGAACACAAAAGGATAATCAATGCGTTTTTATGTGAATGACTACAGAACTCAGATATTTACTTATTTATACTTTTATTTTTATGTCCATCTTTATGAATCCTCTCAACACATTTGTTTTTATTCTTTTACAGTTTTATTGTGTTTACTGCTTTGATGTCTAAAATATTGTTTTAACTGTCTTTTTTTATTTTATTTTTTTCCATGTACGGCACTTTGTATGCAGCGGTGGTTGTTTTTCAACTGCTTTGTAAACATTGTGAGATTGAGGTTTTATAACTGTGGCAATTTCTGCTCCAGAATAATTTGCTAAAACACTTAATTAAATGCACATTACCACCCACCAAAGTCTTGCATGATCATAGCGTGGGGCATCTTCAGCTCCTGTGTGTGTAACTCCAACACACCGCCTCCTTGGTCCATGTTTAACACCGGCAAAAACAAAACCGCCTGAAAACTAGAAGATATTAATCATGAGAGGTGTGAGTGATCAAGTAGTTGGTAAAAGTGTCATGCATCATAAAAACAATACATATACAGTATATGGATATATGATACATTAAATACCTTCACATTTGATGCGCAGAACTATAAAATAAAAACAGCATATTAGATGTGTTACTTCCCACCAATGCAATTGATCCCTCTGGTAAAAACAAAGCACAGCCATTAGTAGTTACAGTACACAACATTTGGATCAATGATAATGATCATCATCATCATCATCATCATAATAATAATAATGTGTTTTCCAATTCAATATTCCCGAAAGATGTATGCGTCAGAGGTAATTACGTTGCAAGAAACACACTGGAGAGCACTCAGAAAGTGGGATGGACATGTTATTGACGACTAGCTCCGTCCTATGCCATGCAATAGTATTACAGGCATCCTTAACCTGGTGCATTCAACTGTACACCTGGAGCAGTTGAGCCAGATGGCGAGGTCTCCATTTGAGGAAAGGGAATTGCCCCGTAGGTGGGCAGGACTAGCCCGCCAGTGTAACCACTGTGGGAGTCCTCCGCAATGTTATCAGGGGGAGGAAATGCACTGTCGTCACGTCACTGCTCAATACCAAGAAAAATAAAAATCCGACGCCTTAGCTCAAGTGCGTTTAATGCCCACATTTTCCAGTTGATATGCATGTAACAGTGTAGCCATAGTTTTATTTTGGCGAGTAAATATGCCAGAATTTCGGCAATGCTTAATGTACTGCAGACGTTATGCAATGCCTTCATAAAGGCTGGCTACCGCTTGCTTACCACCCAGTGGGGCTAACTAGCTAACGAGCTACAACGGATCCGCCCAGCGCCATTTTGTTTTAGCATCACGGCTAAGCGTCTACGCTCGTTAGCAGCGTTAATAGCACACACTCCGACTTTGCACACTCGCTGCGGTGCAAGGATAACAGCGTCGCCGTAGAAGGCGACGAACTAACGTGTCAAAATGTATCCATTTGATGTTTGCTTGAAACAACGCGCCCGTCTGGCTAGCTATCATGCTAAGCTAAGTGGCGCCGCCTTGTGCCGCATTATGTCCGTGTTGTTTTTTCCACGAGGCTCAAAGAGGCCCGCTACGGCCGACTGGGCCCTTGCGAATTAAACCCCACTCCATTCGGGTTGGTCCGAAGCGAATTTACCTGATAACGTCGTCTTCGGACTCTTTTGGTGTTTCTCCCCCTCCTCCGTTTTGTCTATTAATGTATTTGGTTTATTTTTGACGGTAAGCTAAGTGCGGCCTGCAGTTTTGGATCCCCGGGCACTCTTTGCTAGGCCTCGGCCAATCAGCTTGCTTCCTGACAAGCAGAGGGAGGGCGGGGGGCAGACAATGCGTGGCCTCGTTTACCGCTGATCCCTTACTATTTGCGTCATGCATAAGAGAGTAGTTACTCTAACATTCTTTTAATGGGAACACATTATGCGCACTATGCTTGCGAACTAAACGTGGGTATTACCACGCGAAGTGTTAAAAAAATCCGAATGACCAACTAGTAGTTTTAGTTTACACAGATGAGGCCTGTAGGCCATTTTGTGACGATGGGTGTGGTAGCTTTTTTTCAGTCACACACCCAGGAAACGACAACGTTCTGCTATGTTTGTCCAACTCTACTAAGAGTGAAAACTATTTAAGCAAATACATGAACTAGCATACACACATTGCGTTTTAGACCAAGCTTTATTATACATTTTTATTCTAGTTTATTTTCAAAAGTTCTCTACATTAGAGTGAAGGCTGTCCTTAGGCAAGGAGGCCTGTATTGCATAAACAATTTTAATTTCAGTAGCTTCCAAAACACTACACATCCCAATACATTAATGGATATGCAATAGAAATGCATTTAAGTAATGGTAGTCTTGATGGTCGGAGATTTAGAAAAGTTGTTGCAGCTCAAATGCATCTTGGCACAAACTGTATATGTATATATATATATAATTTTAAATATCAATGAGGGCAGTGTGATAGTGCTGCAGTTTACAATGTAAACAGAAATCTGATGATAATCTCAACGTGAACAATGCCAGCATTCAGAAATGTTCAGATTGTGCGACACAGAACAGACAAAATTGTCAGAGAACAGTTACATAACCAATTAGAATGGAAACACACAAAAAAATTACCAGGCATGCGTTACAATAGTGCCAACATCTAGCATGAATTCACACAGAAAATGAACTTCCTTTTTTTTTTTTTTTTCCTTCATATCAATAACATCAAAAGCAATTACAATTAATGGAAATTACAGCAGTTTCTCACAATTACCATAGAAAAATAAGTAAAATGGACCCGAACAAATCTGGAAGCTCTTGAGATTGTCCATATAACATTTGTAGGAGTGTGCCCTTTTTATTTGCCAACCGAGCCATGCCGGGTATTGTTGTCAATGCTTCATGCGGGATAAAGAGACAAGTCTTGACGACATCCAGTCTACAGGTTTTTTTTTTTGGTAAGGTGTCACTGAGAAAAGGTCAAGCAAAGATTGCAGCAGGAAACACCTTTGTCGGGTATCAGAATTCAGTAGCAGCCATCTTTCCAGGATTCATCGGAGATTTTCGCCATGCCCAACGACCTGTTGACAAAATTCAACAAAAAAGTCTTTATTGCCTTTGTTCACAGGTTGGACGGTTAGCAAACTACATTTTATTACAAGTGTCAAAAGTGCAACAATGGGATGACATCATAAACAGGGGGTTAGAGACTTTGCAATTCAGAAGTAGGATAACAACCTTCCCATATTCACCGCCGAAAACAAAGAGACAGAATTTTAAAAGACAAATGTCTCACAAGTTGCATGATTTAGAGTTCAACCAAAATAATCTGGAGTTGGCAGACGTCCAACAGTCATCATGTAACAAGGCTTCCTCGTGATACTTCAGATCATGCAGCAAATGTGTTTTGCACATGTTGCCACCTCAGAAGACAACCAGTATCAGCAAAGTGGTCAGTGGAATGAGAACAAAACAGGAACTGACTTACTATGGCATGAACATGAGCAACTGTAATGAAATGACCGTTACAAGCTTCAAGTTATGACGCACATATTAAGTCCAGCAATGTCTATAAAATGCCACTAGGTGACAATATTGCTCAAACACATTGCTGTTTTCATTACTCCTGTCGGCTGTCTTCAAAGGCTGGGTAGTTTTACTTTGACTTTGATTTTATCATACAGTGGTTAGCTTTTCTTAGTACTCGTATGACTTCACAAAAAACATTTGTCAGGTTATAGGTTTTGTGATTGCAACAGCTCAAGTTTGGAGCTAAATAATCCCTCCTCAAAGAATCTTCTTTAGGGAAACATTGTTTAAAAATAAAATTACTTGGATGTCAGGCACCGTTATAGAACAGATTTTTCAATTGAAGTAGTGTTGTACTTTATAGCGCTAACCTTCTGGTCGGCTGTGATAGTTTACTTCTGGTGGGCACAGAGTGTCCTCGGCCAATAGGGGTCCGCCCGGCGCCAGCGGACCCTCTGCCTGGTATGTAGGATCCGCCATTAGCAGAGCCAGCTTGCTGAGCCCGGCGAGCCCCCGAAGCAGGTGGTGCTTGGATCACAGGCAGACCTCTGGAAGGTTGACGGGATGCCATTGATCCCACGGGGGTGACAGCTTTAACTGGAGCCCGCAGAGAAAGTGGAGACTGGCCATTGCTGCGCAGGCGACTACCTGCCATACCTTCAGTAAACAAGAAACAAGTGTTTGTCAGTGGTGGGTCGATAAGGAAGTGCAGACTGAGGACAGGGGGGAAAAAAAAAATCTGTGGCACAAAATAGTTTTGACATGGGGGGAAAAACAGGTTTGATAAGCAGGGAAGTGACATTGTCAGATAAGGGATGTTATTCGAGGCATATCGCAAAGATGCAAGATTAAAGAGCCTTGCAGCATCAAATGCTTTTCAGTACTAGAGCTTTATCAAAATTTATCTTAAGGCTCTACTTTTTGGACGCCATCAATTGTGGCTGTACTTCGTGAACTGTACTCTGTATGTAAAACTATTTTATGTGGTACTCGCAACCTGGAACCCATGGACACCGTGATGACACCCACTTTAGGGAACTTTAAAGAAAGTGTGGTATCTAAGGTCAATAGAGTAATATAGTATATTGCTTTCACAGCTCTCAGATAAGACTGAGACTTACTGCTTATCTTTTTTTCCTCTGATAACAACACATGGAGAGTCTACCGTTGGCGTCCTAATTCCAATAACTGAAACAGAGTTGGAAGTGGCAGCAGGGTGGTGGAATGGAAGCAGGCATGCTGAGGCATAGCTTGTACGACAGGCGCATGCCATTCAATAAGACGAAGAGTCCAGGGAAAAGAGGATGGGGGTTACCTGAGGAGGGGGAGGGAGTCAGGTGCGACATGCGGTTGCCAGAGCTCTGGAGGTTAGCCTCCATGCTGCGGCTGTTTCTGACTGCCTCCAGGGAACGTAGGCTGGTGCGTGGGGCCAGGTTAGGCATGCTGTGCCTCAACTCTTCTGGAACCACAGGTTGACGACACATGAAGCAACAAGTCTTGGACGTCATCACCTTGACTCAAATGATGGCACACACATCCAAATATAAGCTTCAAGAAACAAAACTTTTTTTTTTGACATACCCTCACTCTTGGCAAACTTAAGAAGCTCTGCACTGGGGCCTTGAAGAGAACGTCTGGGGGTTCTTGTGCGAGGGGCCCCGAGTCTGCTGCTGTGTTCCTGACCGTGGTTGGAAGTTGAGGGCGACAAACATCGAGGTGAGCCCAAGGGCGAGGGGGTGAAGCGGTGGCGTTGCTGGGGCATAGGACTGAATTCATCGTCTTCGTCGTCCAGGCTGTAGTTGTCAAATTCCTGGTCGCTGTAGGTGCCGCCCCGGCGAAGGGATTGAAGGGACGTTGTCGAGCTGCGACGCGATGCAGACGCTGAACTGGAAGCGTAATCCTGCCTCAGACCTGATATCGAAAATAGACAACTTGAATCATTTTATTTTGCATTTAGAAAACAAACAAAATCTTAATGTGCTAACATAAACTGCGCCAACTGCAGTGCTGGAGTTTTCTGCTTCCCCCCCCCCTCATGGCCATGTTAACAGCACGAGTGTATGTATTTTGTTAGATTATGTCTTCGCAAAGGTATTGTCGAGACAGGCTCAATTCTCTACTCACTCTCTTCTTGTAGACGAGCCATGATCTGGACATCAGTGAGATCCTGCAGTTTATAACCCATGGAGATGGAGTCATCTGAAGTACTGAGCTCGCTGTCTATGGAAGACTGAGAGCTCAGGGCCGAGGGCACACCCGAGACACCTATCAGGTGGCGATCATGTATGAAAACAAACATGTTGGATTTAGTCAGCTAAAGAGACGTTTGGCTTGTGATCCCCAGGAAAGCCCTTGTGTATGTCAATATTATATACATTATATCGTTCCCTTTTTTTACTTGCTGACGTAAATGAGAGTATGTGCAATTAATGTTGCCTTGATAATGGCAACAATTTTGCAATGGAGAAAAACGGATCTGCACAAATCACAGCTTCCCTGGGACAAAATGTGGATGACGTCAGAAACCAATGTCAATTTTGAAAACTAAGAAAAACAACAGGTGTTTCAGTCTGTGAAGATTATGAAGGTTTAGTACCATTAAAGCCTTAATGCTCCGACTGAAGAGGCATTTTCACAATTAGCACATAATCAGCCTTGCGCGAGCTGAACACATCGCAAAAGAGCGCGTGCCTTTCGCATTTGTCAAACTACTCATGACAGAAGTTCATGGATGCGGTTCATTTTACTTGATGGCCAATAACAATAAGACAACAAGAATGTGCTGGAAGCATTTTAGTTCAAACAAAAGGCAATATAAAAAAAACATTGATTGGCTGTTTGTTTCCTGACAGGTATCTAGTATGTTAACCTTTGCAGCTAATGTATTTGTAGGCAATGAAAAACGAGAGGAATCTGATTTGACATATGAGACAACCCAGGAAAAGCTGCCTGGTCACAAGTTTGTGATTGTCGTGGATCACCAACCACACCATAAGCCATGCAAAAACACTTACAGGCTTTGACAACAAAATTAGCAACGTGAGAGAAAATGTCAGGAAAATCAGGAGAGCAAATGTAACACCCATCAAATCAAAGACAGAATTGAAGTACATTTCATTCATGTTGAAACACCCACCAAAGTATAAATCACACATACTTGCTAATATTCTGGCTCTAATGAAATCCTATCACCACCACCGGGACAGAAATTGACAGTTTATAGGATTTTAATTTTCATTTAGAGTGGGACTGTAGACTGTTTTGCCAGCTACAATGATTACCTCAAAATGTAAGTGACAATGGTTATTGTTTTTACAAGTCGCAACTATTGGCAGCTATTCCAATTTTTTGTACACTTTTCTACTTCCTGTTTTTGTTCCTCTTGCCAACAGACCTGTTTGAGGACTCTCGCCTAAAGAATTGTCTGCTGTGCATTTCAATCTCCTTGGCTGGTGTCGTTTGTCATGACAAAACGGTGAGTGAAGATGTGTACTGCTAATGTTAGCTGCTCTCTGCACCGTCACATGTTCTCACTGTTTCATTTGTATATGTAATTTAGCTTGGAATTTGCCGGTTCATATGTGGGACAGTTGATGAGGTACATCTGACAGCCGATTCCTCATCGTCATTAGGTCTTTGAGGTAAAAATGTTACTTTAGAAACTCCCTGGATAGCTAGTTAACGTTTTAAAAATTGGAATTGTACCGACGGACCTTTGATGTCCCACCAGTTAGCCTGCTCATTCCATAATGTTAATAACGTTATATATTTTCTGTAATTATTCTTCGGGGTTTTTTTTTCTCCTGGGTTTACCTTGAGATCATAGCATCAACCACTGCTTATGTTGGGCCATTAAAAAAGCTTGGCAAATATATAGAGTACATGTGATTTATAGCTGACCCAGTAAAACATGCAAAAAGCCCCTGAGTGGACCAATTATTGACACATTAGTGCACACATGACAAGTGACCCACTTCCCAGCAAAAAAAAAAATAAATAAACTGACATCAGTCCCGCTGGTAGTGTTGTTGAGAACATGGGGAGCACAACGTGTTAATGTCATGCCATACCTGAGCTGCCACAGGTTAGTAGAGATTTGTTAGTTGATTTGTGGTACCCAGGAGAAATCGGGCCTGAGCCTGCCGGGCCTGCCTCTGCCGACGGGCTGCTGTACATGTTCCTCCAGCGGGATGCTGTGGGGCAACAGGAAACCACAGATTGGATGACATATTGTGGAGGACAGAAAGAAAAGTTAAGGTGGGACAATGTGTAATGGATAACTTGGAGGTTACGCGTGGGGTTTTAAGTCACAAAAGACGCAGAAAGAAAATGGTAAACCTCCACACTTGAATTCATCTGAAAGACTGTTTCATTTTTTTTTTCAAACAATTTTTTTTAAGGGGAAAGAATGAGATGTCTATTGAGGTGACATACTTTCACATCCCCACTTTTACTCCCACTATATGTGAAATGTAGAACAGTAAAGTGATGCAGTAGAATTTGAGACTGTCAGCGTTACTGCTGACGCCTAAATAGCATCTATGCTTTGCCAAAACATGCAGTTTGACTTCTATTCCTACCATTTAAAAAGGAAAGTTGGCCCTAAGTGAGTGACCCAACCCAGAGCATAACTTTCTGAGTCCCTTTGCTCTGCGATGAATAGCGGGTTTGTTTGGGCTCTGCAGAGAGCTGAAAGTAGAAGCTGCACAAAGCTAAAATGATGAAAGGAGCATTTTGGATGAGACGTTTAAAGAGGAGGCAACTTCACAAAACATCAGGACTTTTTTTTTTCCCCTGCTCAAAATGTGTTCAAATGTAACAAGTGAAAGCCGTACTCTGGTCCAAACGGTTGATTAGGGTTCGGCATGCCTTCTCCGTCTCTGGACTGGGGTGGTCCAAAACTTGCCGACACCACTTCAAGGGCGACTCGGAACCTGCGTCCGATACTTGTTTTTTCGGCAACACATATAACCTGTTGACGACAAAGAAAACCCATCAGAGCAAAATAAAGGAGTGGGGAATAGAGGTGGGACAATACTCAGTGCAGCAGTGGTGTGTGGAGGGCATTTCAAACAGGGCAAAAAAACAACAACTGAATGCCAGGCACACGGTTGTATTTTCATGGCTTGGAGAAAATGTAAGGGAGCAAAAATGTTCAGGGAAAAAAATACCTCGCATTCAAGTAAGATAACAAGGATGTCTAATTGAGGCCTGGGTGTTGATTAAAAAAAATACCTCAAAAGGAAGCCATGTTTAAGCAACCTCCTGTGTGGTTATGTGTTTGTAATGCATTTTTTTAATGCTGTCACAGGTGCAGGGTTTTCACAGGGAAGACAAACAGCCAGAAGCTTTCAAGTGACGCTCTCACGGGCCGATCCTTTGAGGTGTGTACACAAAGGACGCGGATCAACTGGTTCAGAACCAGATTTGACCACAATTCATCTTCCCATCGGACAAAAACAAAGGCGCACGATTCCCAGCGCAATGAGCAACAACACAAGGAGAAATATTCAGGTCGCATATCCCGCGGCTTCTCCCTTTGGTGGTCTGTTTGTGCACTCGAAACTGCGGAATTTGCGCATGATCATCTTCATCCGGTTTGAGTTAGGGTTTGCAAAAACGCACTGCGTCGCATCCGAGTAATCGTTCAAAATACACGTGTCGTCATTTTAACAATTATGTTGTTCTGCACAGCCAACTGTGACTTCAACTCGTCCTGTGTGACGATTGGCCCCCCCACATTCCCCAGAGCTCGAACAGCCCCCTTTCGCGCCAGTGTTTCTGTCCCAAATGCAATCCGGTCACAGTTGGGGCCCTGTGTCACATGCTGCGCAATCCCACTCAAAGCAGTTTATCCACGCGGCAGCGGCCAGGCCAAACCAGCTCAGATTATGCTCCTACCGGGATTACTGGCTCTTTTGGCTATGATGCGCCTCCAAAGCACATATGGTATGGCTAATGATGAAATAAGGCGGGAACGGGCTGGCTGGCTCTTAAGTAGCTAAATTGGCTGCTTAGAGCCTTTTTTTCTGTTCTATTGCTGCTTTGGGAAATGATATGATGTACATTCAAATTGGAAGACAAGAATTAGCAAATGAAAAGATGACCTACAGTCAAAACAAATGAAAGCAAACAGCCAACGTTGGCAGTAAGAAATATTTCAATAGGATATGACACGTTAAACTTTTGGAGGCCACTCCTTCAAGTACACTTTCCTTTTTTTCTTAACCTTACAAAACTAAAGTAGTGTTTTACAACCTTTTTATCAGTATATTGTCACTGTCTACTAGCTTAAACCACAACATTTTAAGTTGTTAAAAGCACGTTTCAATTCAAACTTTTTTTTCTTTACAAATCTTGAGCCATGATTTACCCATTTAATTTATTTGTATTTCAGTGTACAATATCTATCCATTTTCTATAGCACTTGTGCTTTGTTGTTGACTTTCAGAGTGGGGTCAGGCACATCATTACAGTTACTCTGGCTATGGCTTATTGTAAGGTGGCGTCTTATTTTGTGTTAGTTACTGTATCAATTTTCAGTTCCGTAAATAGGTGTTTAATAACCCTCCAGAAAACCTGTCTAACAAGTATAATGTCTGGGAATTTCTGCTATCCGTTTTCCTTTTTGGTGTGAACTATGTTTAAGTGAGCACTAACAGCTTTCGGTATTCACGTCTCCTAAACTGTTTCTGAAATCTCTCCCAGCAGCTTTCCTTCCTTTGTTGATAAATGTCAAAGCTGGCTTGTGGTGTTGCTCATTTGTGTATGTCTCAGAATGATGTAAAACTCTAAGTAGCCAAATTAGACAATCGTCACTTGGGAAGAATCTCAGTTGCAAGGGTCCAACTACAACTGCCCATGTGACTCGTCTTAGCGCAAAGACTTTCGGATTACGCTAAGTGATGAAATGTGACATTAAAGCAGCATTGATGTGCTTTTTATGCATATTGTTCAATCACTAACGGGCTGTGTAGTGTAGTTGAGAAAACATACCAACTGTCCTCATCTTCAACTTGGGCCCACTCCTCGTCCAGATCGAAAACGTCCACCTCATCCAAAGCCGATTGCTCCATTCGTGGATCGCTTTCTGCCAAAGTCTCGCTCTCATAGCTCTCTTGCGAGGGGCTGTCTGGCGTCTGGCTTTGGCCTGACCCACCGCTACAGGTCAGCGTGAGGAAGCCGCTGCATGAGCCGACACCCTCAGCAGCATCTTCATTCTCTTCGTCCTCCAGCCTGTTGGCACCTGGTAATGGGGACATGTCGTCGCCGCTGCTGAAGCTTTCCAGCGGGGGTGACAGCTCCAAGTCTCTGTTCCCCTCTGCACAATTGAAACTCTCTTTGATATTGCTCTCGCTGCTAGCTCCTCGGTTGATGATGTTCTTGCTTCCCCTGTTGCGCAGCGTCTCATTCTGGACCTCCAGTCTATGAACTAGTTCTTGCAACTTTCGAACCTCCTCCAGCTCCACATCCGCAAAGTCTTGAGTTCCCTCCACTTGCCCCTCGCACCCAAGATTGGAGCACTCCGTGAGGCCAGGGGGACTACCATCATCAGGCTGGTGTACCGGGCTGGCGCTTTCGGGAACCACCATCCTCCTCTGGTGGGAGTTGCACTCACATTAGCATGACCATAAATAATAGGCTGGCCGACTATTTACTGAAAGAATAAAGGAATACTTGCTTTGACTCCTCTCTTGTCGGTTTCACATACAACAAATTTATCAGAACATACATGGATGTCGAACGCTCTTCAAACGAGCCATGTGGAACAAGCCGTTCATACTCAGCAACTCCTTCTACTGGTTCATATTTTCGAGACACAACGCGGAACAAAAAATGCTATATAATGCGCCATCATTGCTGCAGCGAAGTAACAGAGTAACAACTAGCTCATACGCTGGTTGACGTTAACAGGGCTAGCATATGCTACGAGCAAAACAACCGTACCGGTGAGTGTTCCGTGTTGTCCTTGCGAGCCGTAACGACTGCCCGACGGCCGCCACTCCGAGCTCAAACAACTCCCCGGAACACAAGAGACCGCATGAATGAGCCAGTGAGTCCCGAGCCGCTGACTAACGGTCGCGTAAAAGCCTTTTGTTCTCACTTCATGTCCATGTTGTAATGCCAGCGAGGCTTCACTGGTTCTAAGTCATATCGCTCGTCGCTAACTAGCTTGTTGACGGACTTTCGTTAGCATACAGAGCCTCCCCCGAGAGTTCTTTCGTTGTTTCCGGGCGCCCCCTACTGGAGGGACGCAGTAACGGTGAATAGGCTGTTGTTTTACAGCCGCTAGGTGACGCTGTTAACTTCAGTTTGCTGAGATACTTTCTATGTTCCACGATTGAGATCAAAACTTTCTTTACTTCTGCAGTAGTAAATCATTATTGCTCAAAGCAAAACAAACCCTGAATTATTTACGCTGTCAAAAAACACTGAACTGTATCAAAATATTTTTTAATGCATTAGTTAAATTATGGGACAAGTTGTGTCACAGCAAAAACACCCATCGTATTTCACGAGTCATGTCAAAAAAGTTCCGCTACTGCTGTGACAAAAGATACATTATATTGGTAATGGACTTTAAAGCCTTTAATATGTATAGAAATTATTTCCAATACATCAATCTATCCATTTTCTGTACTACTTGTCCCCACGGGGGTCGCGGGCTTTCCAATTCAAGTTGTAACTGTAGTAATTGCAATTGAGGACTGTGTGTTTGTGAAAGTTTGTTTTATTTGAGATATTTGTCAACCAAAATACAACCAAACAAAGGTGTGTGGAGGGAAATCGGTGTCGCAGGGCTAACGGGGCATGAACCGCGTCAACAGCAGAAGTATGAGTATTAAGCATGCAGTCACTTGTCCTGCAACAATTCTGGTTTATTCTCGCACTGCAATCGCCGCAGGATAGTGAAAGAAAAAATTAATTAACCTATTGATACTCCTATTGTATGCGTATTAAGAGACCTCTACCGTTTCGCTCAGTTATTTCAAACTAATTAGACAAACATTAAAAAGGCAGTTCATTTATTTGTATTCAATCTGGGGCATGGCATGTATTGTACACCAAGTGGCAAAAATGAGTTTTGAAATAGCGTCAAAATAAATCAAATAATGCAGCAAATGTGCGTTCAAAGCATATTTATTGTGTGAAGGCGAAGGCCTTCACACATATGTTATTCTACACCATTCTCTATTATTATTATTATTGTGTGAAGGCGAAGGCCTTCACACATATGTTATTCTACACCATTCTCTATTATTATTATTGTGTGAAGGCGAAGGCCTTCACACATATGTTATTCTACACCATTCTCTATTATTGTGTGAAGGCGAAGGCCTTCACACATATGTTATTCTACTTTTTTCACTTTATTATTATTATTATTATATTTTATTCTCCTCACTTTTTTGTCCCGCTTCTTCTTTCACAAAATTCATCCGATTCACTCCATTCCACTTTTCACGTATTCCAAATATTCAGGAAAGGGTGGCTTGTATTTTTCTCATTCCGAAAATTTTCCGATTCCGCAAAATTCCCAAAATTCCGACAAATTTTTCCCCATCCATTCTTAATGGCACATTCGACATTTCACAAAATTTCGTTTTTCACCTCTAACTTCTACATTTTTCAACCGATTCAACCCATTCCAACTTTCAACTGTTCATCTTTTGCCTACCTATTCCACAACTTCCCACTTACCAAAAATTCCAAATTTTCAAATTTGAAATTCAACCAAAATTCTCTCAAATTCCGTTATTCCACTCTAATTTCTACATTTTTCAACCGATTCAACCCGTTCCAACTTTCAACTGTTCATCTTTTGCCTACCTATTCCACAACTTCCCACTTACCAAAAATTCCAAATTCTCAAATTTGAAATTCAACCAAAATTCTCTAAAATTTCGTTTTTCTACTCTAATTTCTACATTTTTCGACCGATTCAACCCATTCCAAATGCATTCACCTTATGCTTCCCACATTCACTCCCATTCACCCCCACTTCCACTATGCTTACACATTCAACCCTTGACCCCCAATTCCAGTGTGGCGGCCATCTTGGATTGACCCTCAAGTGCCCCCAATGAACCCAAAATGAACCGGAAGTGCCCCAAATCAAACCGAAAGTGACCCCAAATAGACCTGAAGTGACCTCAGGTAAACCGGAAGTGACCCCAAATCAAACCGGAAGTGACCCCAAATGTACCGGAAGTGACCCTTTTAGACCGGAAATGACCCCTAATAAACCGGAAGTGACCACAGACGAACCGGAAGTGACCCAAATTAAACCGGAAGTGACCCAAATAAACCGGAAGTGACCCCAAATAGACCGGAAGTGACCCCAAATAGACCGGAAGTTACCTCTGGTAAACCGGAAGTGACCCCAAATCAAACCGGAAGTGACCCCAAATGTACCGGAAGTGACCCTTTTAGACCGGAAATGACCCCTAATAAACCGGAAGTGACCACAGACGAACCGGAAGTGACCCAAATTAAACCGGAAGTGACCCAAATAAACCGGAAGTGACCCTAAATAGACCGGAAGTGACCCCAAATAGACCGGAAGTGACCTCTGGTAAACCGGAAGTGACCCCAAATCAAACCGGAAGTGACCCCAAATGAACCGGAAGTTACCTTTTTAGACCGGAAATGACCCCAAATAAACCGGAAGTGACCTCAGCTAAACCGGAAGTGACCTGTTTTAAACCGGAAGTGACCCAAATAAACCGGAAGTGACCCAAATTAGACCGGAAATGACCCGAATCAAGCCGGAAGTGACCTTATTTCAACACTAAGTTCCCCAAATAGCTACATTTGCGCTAACGTCTTCGTTTTTTGTCCGATTTAACCCGTTTCAACATTTTTACCCCAAAAGTGAACCTCCTGAGGCTGTTTTTTTTTGTTTTGTTCCAAATTTAGAAAGATTTTGGCGCAATTGCTTTTTTTTATTTTCCCATTCATTCTCTATGGGGATTCAACATTTGCTCTAACTTCTACATTTTTTAACTGATTCAACCCGTTCCAACTTTCAACTGTACATCTTTTGCCTACCTATTCCACAACTTCCCACTTACCAAAAATTCGAAATTCAACCAAATTCTCCAAAATTTCGTTTTTCTACTCTAATTTCTACATTTTTCAACCGATTCAACCCATTCCAACTTTCAACTGTTCATCTTTTGCCTACCTATTCCACAACTTCCCACTTACCAAATATTCCAAACTTTCAATTTTGAAATTCACTACAAATTCTCCAAATATTCTACATTTCTCAAGTAATTGAACACGTTTCAACATCGTTCGGCAGCATTCCCCGAAAAAGTTATTCATACATTTCGCCTTCACACGCAATTTCTCCAGAAATTGCAAAATTCTAGTTATTATTATTATTCTCTTTTATTCTCCACACTTTTTTGTCCACTTTCATCTTCCACATAATTCATCCGATTCACTCCATTCCACTTTCCACGTATTCCAAATATTCACGCGATGAGCGCTTCCATTTTTCTCGTTCCGAAAATTTTCCGATTCCGCAAAATTCCCAAAATTCCGACAAATTTTTCCCCATCCATTCTTAATGGCACATTCGACATTTCACAAAATTTCGTTTTTCACCTCTAACTTCTACATTTTTCAACCGATTCAACCCATTCCAACTTTCAACTGTTCATCTTTTGCCTACCTATTCCACAACTTCCCACTTACCAAAAATTCCAAATTTTCAAATTTGAAATTCAACCAAAATTCTCTCAAATTCCGTTTTTCTACTCTAATTTCTACATTTTTCAACCGATTCAACCCATTCCAACTTTCAACTGTTCATCTTTTGCCTACCTATTCCACAACTTCCCACTTACCAAAAATTCCAAATTTTCAAATTTGAAATTCAACCAAAATTCTCCAAAATTCAGTTTTTCCACTCTAATTTCTATATTTTTCAACCGATTCAACCCATTCCAACTTTCAACTGTTCATCTTTTGCCTACCTATTCCACAACTTCCCATTTACAGAAAATTCCGAACTTTCACATTTGAAATTCAACCAAAATTCTCTAAAATTTCGTTTTTCAACTCTAATTTCTACATTTTTCGACCGATTCAACCCATTCCAAATGCATTCACCTTATGCTTCCCACATTCACTCCCATTCACCCCCACTTCCACTACGCTTACACATTCAACCCTTGACCCCCAATTCCAGTGTGGCGGCCATCTTGGATTGACCCTCAAGTGCCCCCAATGAACCCAAAATGAACCGGAAGTGCCCCAAATCAAACCGAAAGTGACCCCAAATAGACCGGAAGTGACCTCAGGTAAACCGGAAGTGACCCCAAATCAAACCGGAAGTGACCCCAAATGTACCGGAAGTGACCTTTTTAGACCGGAAATGACCCCTAATAAACCGGAAGTGACCTCAGACGAACCGGAAGTGACCCAAATTAAACCGGAAGTGACCCAAATAAACCGGAAGTGACCCCAAATAGACCGGAAGTGACCCCAAATAGACCGGAAGTGACCTCTGGTAAACCGGAAGTGACCCCAAATCAAACCGGAAGTGACCACAAATGAACCGGAAGTGACCTTTTTAGACCGGAAGTGACCCCAAATAAACCGGAAGTGACCTCAGCTAAACCGGAAGTGACCTGTTTTAAACCGGAAGTGACCCAAATAAACCGGAAGTGACCCAAATTAGACCGGAAATGACCCGAATCAAACCGGAAGTGACCTTATTTCAACACTAAGTGCCCCAAATAGCTACAATTGCGCTAACTTTTTCGTTTTTTGTCCGATTTAACCCGTTTCAACATTTTTACCCCAAAAGTGAACCTCTTGAGGCCGTTTTTTGTTTTTTTTCCAAATTTAGAAAGATTTTGGCGCACTTGCTTTTTTTTATTTTCCCATTCATTCTCTATGGGGATTCAACATTTGCTCTAACTTCTATATTTTTCAACTGATTCAACCCGTTCCAACTTTCAACTGTACATCTTTTGCCTGCCTATTCCACAACTTCCCACTTACCAAAAATTCCAAATTCGAAATTCAACCAAATTCTCCAAAATTTCGTTTTTCTACTCTAATTTCTACATTTTTCAACCGATTCAACCCATTCCAACTTTCAGCTGTTCATCTTCTGCCTACCTATTCCACAACTTCCCACTTACCAAATATTCCAAACTTTCAATTTTGAAATTCACCACAAATTCTCCAAATATTCTACATTTCTCAAGTAATTCAACACGTTTCAACATCGTTCGGCAGCATTCCCCGAAAAAGTTATTCATACATTTCGCCTTCACACGCAATTTCTCCAGAAATTGCAAAATTCTAGTTATTATTATTCTTCTATTTTATTCTCCACACTTTTTTGACACGTTTCAGCTTCCACATAATTCATCCGATTCACTCCATTCCACTTTTCACGTATTCCAAATATTCACGCGACGAGCGCTTCCATTTTTCTCGTTCCGAAAATTTACCGATTCCGCAAAATTCCCCAAATTCCGACAAATTTTTCCCCATTCATTCTTAATGGCACATTCGACATTTCACATTTACGTCGTTCCAATTTGAAATTCACATCATTCAGCACATTCTAATCACATTCGGAAGGATTCTCGACATTCCCAAAATTCCCAAATTCGAAAATTTCACGTTTTCACGTTAAAAATTCCGACAAATTTCCACAAAATTTCGTTTTTCAGCTCTAACTTCTACATTTTTCAACCGATTCAACTCGTTCCAACTTTCAACTGTTCATCTTTTGCCTACCTATTCCACAACGTCCCACTTACCAAAAACTTCACATCTTTTATTTTGAAATTCAACCAAAATTCTCTAAAATTTCGTTTTTCTACTCTAATTTCTACATTTTTCAACCGATTCAACCCATTCCAACTTTCAACTGTTCATTATTTTTCTACCGATTCCACAACTTCCCACTTACCAAAAGCTTCACATCTTTTATTTTGAAATTCACACCCAATTCCTTTTCCCTTCTCATTTCTACATTTTTCAACCGATTCAACCCATTCCAACTTTCAACTGTTCATAATTTTTCTACCTATTCCACAACTTCCCACTTACCAAAAACTTCACATCTTTTATTTTGAAATTCACACCCAATTTCCTTTTCCCTTCTCATTTCTACATTTTTCAACCGATTCAACCCATTCCAACTTTCAACTGTTCATCATTTTTCTACCTATTCCACAACTTCCCACTTACCAAAAACTTCACATCTTTTATTTTGAAATTCAACCAAAATTCTCTCAAATTCCGTTTTTGTACTCTAATTTCTACATTTTTCAACCAATTCAACCCATTCCAACTTTCAACTGTTCATCATTTTTCTACCTATTCCACAACTTCCCAAAAACTTCACATCTTTTATTTTGAAATTCACACCCAATTCCTTTTTCCCTTCTCATTTCTACATTTTTCAACCGATTCAACCCATTCCAACTTTCAACTGTTCATCATTTTTCTACCTATTCCACAACTTCCCACTTACCAAAAACTTCACATCTTTTATTTTGAAATTCACACCCAATTCCCTTTTCCCTTCTCATTTCTACATTTTTCAACCGATTCAACCCATTCCAACTTTCAACTGTTCATCATTTTTCTACCTATTCCACAACTTCCCACTTACCAAAAACTTCACGTCTTTTATTTTGAAATTCACACCCAATTCCCTTTTCCCTTCTCATTTCTACATTTTTCAACCGATTCAACCCATTCCAACTTTCAACTGTTCATCATTTTTCTACCTATTCCACAACTTCCCACTTACCAAAAACTTCACATCTTTTATTTTGAAATTCACACCCAATTCCCTTTTCCCTTCTCATTTCTACATTTTTCAACCGATTCGACCCATTCCAACTTTCAACTGTTCATCATTTTTCGACCTATTCCACAACTTCCCACTTACCAAAAACTTCACATCTTTTATTTTGAAATTCGCCACAAATTCTCCAAATATTCTACATTTCTCAAGTAATTCAACACGTTTCAACATCGTTCGGCAGCATTCCCCGAAAAAGTTATTCATACATTTCGCCTTCACACGCAATTTCTCCAGAAATTGCAAAATTCTAGTTCTCTTTTATTCTCCACACTTTTTTGACACGTTTCATCTTCCACATAATTCATCCGATTCACTCCATTCCACTTTTCACGTATTCCAAATATTCACGCGACGAGCGCTTGTATTTTTCTCGTTCCGAAAATTTTCCGATTCCGCAAAATTCCCAAAATTCCGACAAATTTTTCCCCATTCATTCTTAATGGCACATTCGACATTTCACATTTACGTCGTTCCAATTTGAAATTCACATCATTCAGCACATTCTAATCACATTCGGAAGGATTCTCGACATTCCCAAAATTCCCAAATTCGAAAATTTCACGTTTTCACCTTAAAAATTCCGACAAATTTTCACAAAATTTCGTTTTTCACCTCTAACTTCTACATTTTTCAACCGATTCAACTCGTTCCAACTTTCAACTGTTCATCTTTTGCCTACCTATTCCACAACTTCCCACTTACCAAAAACTTCACATCTTTTATTTTGAAATTCAACCAAAATTCTCTAAAATTTCGTTTTTCTACTCTAATTTCTACATTTTTCAACCGATTCAACCCATTCCAACTTTCAACTGTTCATTATTTTTCTACTGATTCCACAACTTCCCACTTACCAAAAGCTTCACATCTTTTATTTTGAAATTCACACCCAATTCCTTTTCCCTTCTCATTTCTACATTTTTCAACCGATTCAACCCATTCCAACTTTCAACTGTTCATCATTTTTCTACCTATTCCACAACTTCCCACTTACCAAAAACTTCACATCTTTTATTTTGAAATTCACACCCAATTTCCTTTTCCCTTCTCATTTCTACATTTTTCAACCGATTCAACCCATTCCAACTTTCAACTGTTCATTATTTTTCTACCGATTCCACAACTTCCCACTTACCAAAAGCTTCACATCTTTTATTTTGAAATTCACACCCAATTCCTTTTCCCTTCTCATTTCTACATTTTTCAACCGATTCAACCCATTCCAACTTTCAACTGTTCATCATTTTTCTACCTATTCCACAACTTCCCACTTACCAAAAACTTCACATCTTTTATTTTGAAATTCACACCCAATTTCCTTTTCCCTTCTCATTTCTACATTTTTCAACCGATTCAACTCGTTCCAACTTTCAACTGTTCATCTTTTGCCTACCTATTCCACAACTTCCCACTTACCAAAAACTTCACATCTTTTATTTTGAAATTCAAACAAAATTCTCTCAAATTCCGTTTTTGTACTCTAATTTCTACATTTTTCAACCGATTCAACCCATTCCAACTTTCAACTGTTCATCATTTTTCTACCTATTCCACAACTTCCCAAATACTTCACATCTTTTATTTTGAAATTCACACCCAATTCCTTTTTCCCTTCTCACTTCTACATTTTTCAACCGATTCAACCCATTCCAACTTTCAACTGTTCATCATTTTTCTACCTATTCCACAACTTCCCACTTACCAAAAACTTCACATCTTTTATTTTGAAATTCACACCCACTTCCCTTTTCCCTTCTCATTTCTACATTTTTCAACCGATTCAACCCATTCCAACTTTCAACTGTTCATCATTTTTCTACCTATTCCACAACTTCCCACTTACCAAAAAATTCACATCTTTTATTTTGAAATTCACACTCAATTCCCTTTTCCCTTCTCATTTCTACATTTTTCAACCGATTCAACCCATTCCAACTTTCAACTGTTCATCATTTTTCTACCTATTCCACAACTTCCCACTTACCAAAAACTTCACATCTTTTATTTTGAAATTCAACCCCAATTCCCTTTTCCCTTCTCATTTCTACATTTTTCAACTGATTCAACCCATTCCAACTTTCAACTGTTCATCATTTTTCTACCTATTCCACAACTTCCCACTTACCAAAAACTTCACATCTTTTATTTTGAAATTCACCACAAATTCTCCAAATATTCTACATTTCTCAAGTAATTCAACACGTTTCAACATCGTTCGGCAGCATTCCCCGAAGAAGTTATTCATACATTTCGCCTTCACACGCAATTTCTCCAGAAATTGCAAAATTCTAGTTTGAATTGATCACCTTTATTATGCCGTAGGCTGAAACTAACCCAGTCCGTATCTGTATCTCTACTTTCAAATAGTTGCTGCTCTGTTAACATGTTTGTGCAAGCCTGTTGTGGAAAATCACAGCTGACCCCATCTCAAGGGAATCCACTCAAGTCATCGGGCTTTCCAAAAATGTATTCACACTGCACTGATTTGCATGTATTACTGGCAGTGCATCTTCCTTTGTGTTGAAAAAGAATGCTTATTTTATCAATGCATAGATGAACGACCGCTGCAGGAAAGCCAATCCCTACGGCAAGTCTGAATCAGTTCTGAATTTGAGTTGACTTGATTGCACTACAGTAATGAAAATAAAAAGATATCTTGAACTGCTGTGAATCTTTATTGAGTAAATTGGTGCTTGACAAACAAACATTTCTAATAAGGTAGACAATGCACAATTTATTCTATACTAAGAAAGTATGCATTTTTTCAGAGGAATAGTTCACAAATTCTATACTTGCAAGTTTCCTGTTTACTACACTTACAATTTGGCTTGTCATGACTTTGTATTTAATTCAATTCCAAACAAGTAGGCAAGTGAGGTAAATTGGTAAAAAAAACTCACAATTTTCCAAAATTGTTTGCGTGGAACTCTAGCAGGATAATGTATATTCTCAGTAAAGCATTAATGGTAACGTTAAAATTATTCTTTAACTGCGTAACGGAACTTGCTTTATTCTGTTCATTTCGATATTACCGGTATATTGTAAAAAAAAGGCAATATAATACATGGAATGACTTGAAGGCACTAATACAGAAATATCTTTTTATTCACTAACTCATGTTGGCACATAGAGGCAGGAGATAGAACGGGATCATGTAGTTGAGGGGGAGAAGAAGCCAAGCTTGAGGAAGGGGCGAGTCATTTACGTCCGCCTTTTGTCATTTTCTTTTCTGCCTCAATGTCTACAAAAGATAATAAAAAAATAAAATAAAAAGCCAAAGATTTGACGATGCATTACTGACAGGACAAAGTCATTTGTTGTATTATTCAAAATAATGATAAAGTTAAGTACAATGAGGCTCCCCTTATCCAAACTCTGCAGGGCTATTAAAAATTGGTGGTGGTTCTTACACTGCTAACGTCTGCAACGTGGGAATTGTACTCAAAATTGACAACCTACCCGCTTTAGTCGGAAGGTGATTCTTCTCGTCCGTTGAGGTCTTCCGCAGCTTGCTCGTGTTAAATCTCGCCACTTCGTCGTTAACCATTCTGGTAGCTGTTTAAAAAGTAAATGATGCCTTGCTTTTTCCCCGTAACATTTTCTAAATAGCATTATATGCAGATATATATTTTGCAGAATAGCGTACTATTATTATTGTCATCTTTAATGCTACACAACAAACCTGTTCATTTCAAAAGGGAATTCTTCAAGATAAAAAAAAAAGTAATAGTTTTGACTAAATCATGCTCCAGGACTGGATAACTTACGTTCTTCTTTGTTTAATTTCTTTTCCTCTTCAATCTCTGAAAAAATATCAAATGGGAAGCAAACAGAATCAAATAATTGATAAAATACTGACACGGCCAGAAAGTTTGCAGTATTCTGTATAAACACTGTTCTCTCAGTCCGCCTAAGCTATATTTGTTTCTTTCCAAGGGGCGGCCATTTTACCACTTGTTTAAAATGACATCACAGTTGCCAGGTATCAAGACATAACCAATCATGGCTCTGGCTCAGCCTCAGAAAACTGGTGGACCGTGATTGGTCGCCACCAGAGACCTGGCAACTGTGGTGTCATTTTTAGCCGACAGCAAGTGGAAAAATGGCCGCCCTCTGAAATGGCTAAAAACGGGTGGATTATGCCCGTTTAATTTATATCCCACAAAGGAAACATTCATCAGAACACTGCGTTTCGACTAGTTGGGCTGCGCAGAACATATTAAAAAGAAATTTCTTGGGTTGACTTCCTCTTTAAGCAAACTGAAAAGCATGGTGGCGGGACCATAATGGTATGAGCGTGCTTTGCTACCGCGGGGCCTGGACAGCTTCCTAGTCTATACTGTGGAAAAACTTGTGGACATCCGTCCAACAATTGAAGCTACACTACACCACTTTGTAACAATAAGGGGACTGGAAGAATTATTCATTTGTATTGGGTGTGGATTTACAGATGTCCCTACTTAGAGCTGCTGCATTCCCGATGACTTGTACATGGGATGGAATTGTACCCCAAAGTTAGCACCTACCCGCTTTAGTCGGAAGTGTGCTCTTCTCATCAGTTATAGTCTTCCGCAGCTTGCTCGTGTTAAATCTTTCCACTTCGTCGTTGACCATTCGGTTAGCTGTTCAATAAATGATGAAATGATAGTGTTATTTGGAGTGTCTACAAATTATGAGGTGCTTTTGCGTTATTAGTTTTAAAACTATAAAAGGTTCAGGATTTGTTTTCCTTGAACATCCTTTTTTTGCATTGAAGTAAACTTGACTTATTCTGTTCATTTCTAAGTTACATTCTAAAAAGAGAGCAATGGAATACATTATACCTGACTTTAAGGAAGTACAGAGATTATATTTGATGAATTCATGTTGACAACAAAAACAGGAGATGGAAAGAGATCATATTTAGAAGTAAGGAAGAAGCCAAGCTTATGGAAGGGGTGATTCACTTACGGTCCTCTTCATTTAATTTCTTTTCGATTTCAATGACTGAAAAAAAAAAAAAAAAAAAAAAAAAACATCAAATGGGAGACAAAGAAAGAATTCATGATATTGCACTGCTGATGGCTTGGACCTAGGATGGAATTGGACTCCAACGTTACCACCTACCGTCCTTTGTCGGCAGTACGTTCTTCTCGGCCGTTGTGGTCTTCCGCAGCTTCTTGGTGTTAAATCTCACCACTTCGTCGTTGATCATTCGGGTAGCTGTTTAAAAAGCAAATGATTGTCTTGTGTATTGTGTAGATTGGTGCGCCGACAAACTATTAGGTCTTAATGAGCAATCAGTTTCAAAACAAATTATCCCTGAACACTAATTCATTGCATATTATTTTTGCAATTTTTATTGAAGTTCGTGTTTGTCGTGACGTTGTGGGAAATTAAATGGAAACACACAGGCACTGATCCGAGCTGACAGACAAATCACTTTTGTGCCATTTTCCACATTATTCTCTGACCGATGTGGATTATTTGTCATTGATCATTGCCAGTTCTGAGTAACCGGATGATTATTTTAAAAAAATACAAATGAAATGAAAGAACTGTCTTCTTATTTGGACCATTAATATTTACAATAACGATATGAATTATAGGCCAAATATTTGGCTATTTCATAATACTTTACAACAAAGAGAAAAACAAGAAAAAATATTTGTATATTGTATTTTCAATATCGGCCAATTAAATTCATCGTCTCAGTCGGTCAGGCACAAGTTAAAATTTTGAAACTACAGAGCAAAAAATTCAAAACTCAAAAGTATGCCTAATTCATTTCTTAAAAAAAATTCTAAGAGAAAGGCAAAATAAGTCAAGCCTCAAGAAATGGTGTGTCACTTACGTTCCTCTTCGTTTAATTTCTTTTCCTCTTCAATCTCTAAAAAAATAATAAAACGAGAGGATCAGAAATTGCATTGATGACATTATACTGTACTGACGGCATCCACATCAAGTTGAGCTTTAGTACGAGTGTTTTTAATTATATGGACTATTTGTCGAGTGCAAGATAAAGCTCACGAAGTATTGTAAACTAAAGTAAACTACAAGTCCATGTTGCTTCTGTAGAGTTGTACAGAAATTAATTCAATTAAAATAAACCCTGAAAGATCATAGCTGAAGAAAAAAAAAAATCAGTTATAACTTTTCCAACATTCGGTTGAAAGGTTCTTTTTCTTCAATTTCAATTTTTGTGCTTTTATAAGTCTTTATTAACTGTGCACACACGTTCCCTATCCAACCTGATGAGCTTCAAAAGGTGCTGCAAAGAAGAATGAGCAAAACTGCCCGAAAACTGGCGTTCCAAGCCTTCAGTATAATTAAAAAATAAATAAATCATTAAAAGAGTAAATAAATTAAACTAACTTCTGGAAAAGGCGGATGGAAGCACTGCACATTGAGATAATGCGGCTAATAACGTTTCTTTCCCATGTATAATGCGCAACATTTAACTAATTTATTGTCCTAAAATCTGGGGTGTGCATTATATATGGGTACAAATTTTTTTTTTATCCGGATATCATACGGAGGCCGCCATTACAGATGCGCTTTCTTCTCTGCTGTTCACTTGAAACACGCTCCATACGAACACAATGTTCTCGTATCAGATGCTTGCTCGATCACCTGCTCGTTTGCTGTCACAATGTACCCTACACAAATCCGAAACATTTCTTTGCTATTGAGTTTGCTAGCGCATGCGCAGTGATACTGACCGGCAGAATAACATCCGGTTGTTCCTAAAGATGCTCTTTTTTTTCTGAAATAATTTTACGTTTACGGATTTAAGCAGGAGTCAAAATTTGGGTGCGTATTATACATGGGTACAGGCTTTTTTCCAGCATCCACATGCCATTTTTAGGGTGCGTATTATACATGGGGGCGCATTATACATGGAAAAAAACGGTATTTATGTTCCCCCTCTTGTCATTATGAGGTGTGGTGTACTAAATTGTGAAGATTTTATCAAATGTTTTTAACATAATTACATGTAAAAAAAAAACTTCCCAAATATTGGTATACAGACTAATAAACTGTGTTGAACAAGATTGATTTACACTTAAGCATATAAGAAAAAAAAATTGTCGTATAAGATGTTTGAATAAAGTTCAAGCAGTTAAAATGTAAGGTATGAGTATGCCGTTCTTTATAAGCAACATGCAAATCAATGCTCATTACGAATAGAATGGTTTGGAGTGGCTTAGATACTGAACATGAGAATAAAAAGTGAACAGGAAGCGTTCCTCTTTCTCATTGGGTGTGTACCAACAGTTGCCATTCGATCCAAAGTCCGCATCTGCTATTAACTGTTGGCGAGGAAGTGTTGCTCTGCTGATAACCAGTGAAGGGATGTATTGTGCAAAAAAAGCCCCACTTACCCTTTTGGGTTGGAAGTGATGTCTTTTCTTCGGGTTCAGTCTTGCGCAGTTTGGTTTTATCAAACTGCGTCACTTCGGTTTTGACCTTTTTGTCGCACATTCTGCAAGCTTTTTTTTTTAGAAGCAAACACAATCGAAAATTACAATTGCGTAATGAACTGTGGTATATTGCTTAATCGGAACCAGCTAAACACAATTATGTTTGCCACAACAGGGTGTGGTCTGCACATGCCCATACAGGTACTAATGCCAGACCCATTAAAATGCCTGCGCAGAACTCAACCCTGAAGTTACGTAACACAAGAAACAAAACACATTTCCTAATATGTACTGTAGGCTACTCCTGTTCAAATACACTACATCAAACAAAGTCGAGGTTGCAAATTAAAATCAGAAGTGGCGATCGATGCAAGTGTGAAATGCGCGACCTGTCGATATTATTAAAAACAAAAAAAAATTCTGGATTTAGTTAAACTACAGCATAATATGCAGCTATTAGAAAGTACAAGTCAAGGTTGACCAACAACATTTCCTGCACATGCAGCTAGACGTAGACAATTTTACCTGTTATGTATACGTGTAGCGTTCTCGATGTGTTCTGCAGGTAGGAAGAGACTGCGGGAATCGAGTTAAGCAAACAGATTGTTAACTAGACGCAACACGCCCCAAAGTGTTGAGCAAAGAAAAGAAAAAAAAATCACAACTATGCCACTAACTCCTATTGGCTGCCAAAGCTCACAAGCAGATGATGTCAATATTAAAAGGCGGACCCTCGAGCAATGGGCATGGCTTCCCATTCCAGCGTTGCAATAGTGCAATTCTTTGCTCATGCCTGGACTTGTAAGGAAGTTTGAGGAATGGCAGGGAACTTAATGAACTTCAGATGTTGCTAGGAGGAAGATCTTAGTGGTTATTTATTGTTATAAAACATGTGTGTTAGGCCGATTGACCAATCCAGATTGTCCGTAAGTGTGATTGTGAGTGCGGATGGTAGTTCGTGCCGTGTAACCGGTTCAGTGTTACCCCCCTGAGACAGCTGGAATCGGCTCCTGCACGCCCGCGACCCTTTGTGAGGATAAGCAGGTCAGAAAATAGATGGGTTGATACCACCCTCTAGTGGACAAAATGTGTCACAGCATACAGATGTAAAAGAAGCCACAATATGTGCATGATAATTACTGTATATATTCTGATTAGAAACACACACACACACACACACACACACAAACATACACCACATATAATCTCATTTAATAAGAGCAATTAAGTGTTTCGGAATTGGTTGAGTAACAGTTTTAAGTGGCATTGAAAGACAACAACTGCTTGGTGGAATCCCCCATTATTTTAATCCATTTTAACATCTGAACCACATCTACAACCTTAACATTGCACATTGAACGTGAATCTGTCCCTTTTGTGTGTTTGTCTCCAAAATACAAATAGGATATTAAACAGGTGGTCTGATTCCTGAGTGGTATAAATGCACGAGTCACCAGCACATCTAGTTCCAGTCCAGTAAATACTTGCCCAACCGTAAACACTGAATGAATTGCATAAATAGAATTTGCCTTTTTGTTTCTTGTTTTAAATGATTGTTGACTTACTGCTCTATTATTGTAGCACAACTACTCACAAAGTTGGGGATATTCAACTTTCAGATGGACCTAAAATGCCATACAACATTTTAATATTTTATTGTATATTCTTTAAACATTTCAGTGCATAAATCCAACTGTTTAGTCTTCCCTATTCAGTTAAAACTGCCATCTAAACATTCCTCTCCATCGTGCTTTTCAAGTTTAGTGTGTCACCATCAGGTTTCAATGGGGCTAAGCAGACTGGAAGAGTCACTGAAAGGCATTGAAGTGGACATTCTTGAAGTTGAATGTTTTTATGTTGGCCTCCTTGAGAAGAACAACTTGTATACAAAGAATTGAACAGGTTAACATTTGTATTCCAAGGTTTGGAGATTGAATTAAGTGTGTATAGGTCTTGGTTTTTGTGTGTAAATGGATTAAACACATTTTGCTGAATTACAATAATAACAAAAAGTGTCATAACTGTACCGCATTACTATAGAGAAAAGACATTCTATGTACATGAGCTATTTGTCAAATATTTTGTATTGGATATTCTGTCAAAGAACTAGTGAAACCACTTTATTAGTTTAACTTTGGACAATGCTTTTAGCTTGGATAAATCCAGAAACTGCATTGTAGGATATCCTGACTTTCTGTTTGCTACACATGCTCAGCCTGAGCGTTTTTGCTGCCTGTCATAAATGGCCGTGGTGATTCCCCAGGTGATACACGATCTCAGAATAACTAGGGCACCACCTCGATATAGTAATAGGACACTTCTCTGCCTGGAGTTCCACAGGATCCTCCAGCAGGCTGTTACCCCTTTCACCTCTGTCTGCACTTCCACCTGCATGTTGGCTATCAGCACAGACAGCGGGTACAGGCTCAGGCTGATTGCCATGGAAGCAACAGTTCCAGAAATGAATGAGGATGCTAATGGAGAAAGCCCCTGCCCTGCTACAGCATTACTCAAGGGCCCCTTCAAACCAAAGTAAAGGGAGCTGCCGAGGGCGTTTCGAACCGTGACGGGCAGGAAAGCCCGGTAGTAGCCTGAAGCCAGCTTTTGCGCCTTCAGCTTAACAAGAACACTCTTTAACGTCGGGAGGCGCCGGTCGTTGTGGCCACTCTGCAAGACGTTCTGAACGCGCTCAAAAGGCGTAAAGACCAGCGCCTCCACCGTTCCTACGCCGAGCCCCGCCACAGCAGGTTGTAGAGAGGAAGGAATGACACTGAGGGAGGGCAAAGAGAGCAAGCGGAGGAAGGTATCCTGCAGTCCAAAGAGTAGCGTACCACTGAGTGTCCTCATCAGTAATGGTGGGGTCACCCCCCTGTAGAGCTTGACAAAGCCTTCTTTGTGGAGCTGCTTTACAGCCCGGTGAACCTGGATGTTGTGGATTTGCTGGCGGAAAACAGTCTTGTACACAGGGAAAACAATAAGGGTGGACAGCAAGCTTGAGGTCCCACCATGGAGGTAGCTATGGAAACGTGTCTTTGAGTCCCTCAGGCGCTCTTCATCTTGCGCAGGCTTGGGACGTTCTGCCATCCTTCAGATGAATGATGACATCACAAATAAATTTATAGTGCCTCACCCTGATCCCGAACAGCCATTGTAGAAAATAAATAATGCAAGGGGGAAAAAAAATCAATTATCATTCAAACTTGAATATAAAAATGAAGCAAAAATTGTACTTACTCTTAATTGTCACGATACAGCAAAAGCAAAGCAGATAAACCACAATGGCAGCATCATTGACTTTTCTATTTCAACTCGAAAAAAGCCACGGAACACGATCATTACATTGCAAGACCTACATAACGATTGAATGTTTTACTCCACGGTATGTATAATTTCTAAACAAGTGCTTACCCGTCATCGGGGAAAGAAGCCTAGTGTACATAACAACAGGATGCGGTGCACTTATCATGTATAGTCCCGCCCCCCTAAGAATAACTATAGGTCAAGATTACTACGTCATATCGTCAGGGATTGGTCGATTATTGCTGTCAATCAAACTCATGGGCGTGCCGTACTTGTATTTTTAAGTGATTTGGGGACGTCATTGACGCGGCTGGATGATTTTCTAGTGAGTCGTTATTAAAGTATACATCCGCTATTAAACCAAACTGTCTAGTTGTATTAGTGTCAGAAGTTAACTAAATTTCCTTGACAGTGAAGCAATGAGTTTGGTATTTGAAATTGTGTCAAAACAAAGACTCTGTGCAAAGAATGATATCCACTATTGTTTTTATTTAAAATGTAACTAAACATGTGGACACGAATGACTGTGGAAATCAGGACAAATTTTGTTATTGAGAATAGAACAAGCAATAAAGAAAATTTCACAAATGGATGGCATTTGGAGTAAAATCATTGCAGTAAATTAAATACATAGTCCATTTATCATGGGAAAGCAAAACAAAGAATGACCACATTTAATATTGGACAAACTACTCAGATGATTCTGTTGGTTTTGTGACCATATGGCACATGCTTTCATAAATGGCAAAAGAAAAAAAAACATCAATTCTATTCAGTTTTATTAAAAACGTACCTGAATAAATGGCACCTACTCAAAATGTAATGGGCATACTTTGGAATTAAAATATAAAATCCCCACAATATAGAGGGAAAGAAAGCGGGAGTACTTAATGTACAGGTGTGTGTGTGTGTGTGTATATATATATATATATATACATAAATTAGAATACTATAGAAACGTTAATTTTAATAGCTCAACTCAAAATGCCAAATTCATTACTGATTTGTATGTAGACTGATTCACCTCACCGGAAAATACATTGAATAAGGCCATCCTCATGTCTATTGAAAATGATTTAGATCGTCTTGTGTAATATCATTTTTTTTTAGAGAATCAATTTGGGGTTTTCTGTAGCTGTAAAAAAATAAAAACATTTCACGCCATGTAATGTACTCTTTCACTTTTTGAATTGAGCAACTGAAAAATGCCATTTCCATGAGATTCCAATCTCTCTTGAGATGCACATGGGTATGTACCATTTTCACCTGCAGAGTAACAGCTTCAAAACACCACCTCAGTGGCCAAAACCCACTCGAATGGTGCAACTCAAAAGGGTGGAGTTAAAAAAAAGAAAAAAAAAAAAAAAAAAATAATAATAAAAAAAGCCCACCCCAGCACATATTGTGCCTTGGAAAATCGCTTGGAGGTTTTCACATTTTACCACCATACAAGCCAAACCCAACCTTACATGTGATGGCCTTCCCTGGTCAAACGGTTTCATCTAAGCTCAATAAATATGGTCTATTTGGTGCGGGGGTGGGATGTGTGTACTGTAACAGACATGATAGTTCTTTCCATCCCCAATGGAAGGGAACTTCTCTATTGGTTGTGTTTCAAGATATGCCTCTTTTTATACTGGTCTGAAAGTAGACGCCGTTACAAGGGTACGTGGCTGAATAGGTATGAGACCGACTCGCCATTGTGGGTTCTCCGAATGGCCTCCGCGAGGATCATGGAGATGTCGATAACCTGCAAGATGAAAACATTGAAACTATTTTTCTATATAGTATAGCTGTGGAAATGGAAGATTAACATCAGCTCTCCTGAGACGCTAATGAAAACAAGCACTACAGAGCACCGATGAAGAAATATTGGCACTTGCATTTGTACTTCTTCCAAAGGCGTATTGACAGAAAAAAAGCTAGAAAACCAGTGACAAGTCATGCTCACCTGTATTTTGGGACAATGCCTCATTTTTTCCTCCTGGGGTATCGTATTGGTGACCACAACTGCTTCAAAGCAGGCATTATTGATGCGAGAAATGGCAGGTCCAGAGAAGATGCCGTGGGTCAGGATGGCATACACTTTTGTAGCACCAGCAGATATCAACCTAAAATGCCAAAAAAACAACAACAATTCACCCTTATTGGACTTGAATCAATGAACGAAGTATTTTTTTCCGGACAAAATTCCGCTGTTATGTTCTGCAGAGGAAGCGCCTCATGATTGGCTGACATGTTTGTAGAAATCATTGCATCAAGGGGATGCATTGAAAAAAAAAAAATTGGACAGATTATCATTCTACTAGTGCACTGGATTGTCCTTTTAGTGCGGACAAAGAGCGTACCGGTACATGGACCGTAAGCTGGCTAACAAGAGAAATGAATAAATGGTCAAGCCCCTTTCCGTAGGTGGCCATACACCAAGATGAATTTTAGCCTACTTGTCGGCAGCATGGCAGATGGTCCCACAGGTGTCTGCCATGTCATCGACGAGGATGGCAACTCGAGCGGTCACGTCGCCGACAAGAACCATCCGATCAACCTCGTTTGCCTTTTTCCGCTCTTTATGAATGAGAGCAAAGTCCACATTTAACCGGTCAGCGATGGAGGTGACCCTGCGGAGGGAAGGGAAAGTAGCCGAGTTACAACTAAGGAGCAAAGGGAACAGCCACGTCGACATCTCCAGGTCGAAATTACAGAAACAAAAACCAAAACTCCCGTGCAAATAGCCTCAGCTCACCTCTTTGCTCCTCCAGCATCCGGTGAGACAATGGTGCAGTTTTTCCACTCGGGTATGTTTTCTTTAATCCACTTTAACACAGCGGGCTCTGCGTAGAGGTTGTCAACTGGGATGTCAAAGAATCCCTGCAAGACAAAAACACTTTATCAGCATATCAACATCCTCTGTGTTCAAAAGTAATTAAACCAAGAATCATGAATACACAGATGAATACACAATGTGTAAATGTTCACCTGTATTTGCGAGGCGTGCAGGTCCATGGTGATGATGTGGTCGGCACCGGACACGGAAAGCATGTTGGCCACCAACTTGGCGGATATGGGAGCACGGCTCTGCAATGAAAACAGATCCGTTAATTTATGTCACGAGCAAAACGACCACTGCCAAGTGCGACTTTGGGCTAAAAATAGGCACTGAACTGAGAATCTTATCACACTTCCCCTTCCACAATGTGTGATCTTTGTATTGCACTGATTCAATCATCAGGATGAAAATCGCTTAGACGACCATAACATCACTTATGGGCAAAAATTATGAACATGCGAAATATAGAATGCAGTTTGATTTATATAGTGCACTTTACAACAGCTGCAGCTGAAACAAGCACTTCACTTATAGCAATAGACAACCACTGAGGCCGTGAAAATGGTAAATTCAAACACTGAAAATTCACACTCTTCCTAGACTGTTAAGAGTAAATACCAACCAGTGTTATGATAGTTTGGATTTTTCATGACATTTATTTATTTTGACTTTTTTTTAAAAATTCCGTTTAAATGAGTTCTTAGAGCAGGTATTATAGTTTTTGTTTTTTGAAAATGCTTTGTTTGGATTTGGGGTGTGCTCTTTGTTTTTATTAGTTTAAGAATAATAAAGAACAATGGCAGGACTTCACTATGTATATGAAAAACATGCGATATGGGTGTAAGATATTGCAATATCGATATTAGTATGATATTTGCGCGTATGTTCGGACATACGATAAAAGATAGAAAACATTTAACTAACATTAAACTTTACTTTTACAAATCTCATTACAATTTTGACAAGAACTGGCTGGATAGACTTAGACTGCAAAAAATAAAAACATTTTGCGGACACTCCATATAATGTTCATGTTATCACGTTATACAATAAAAACAGATCATTCAACAGGAAACATGAAACTGTGCATGTTCACAAGCAATGGGCTGTGCAATATAAAACATGCTCGCAACTAAAGCAGATGGAAAAAGATAGCAGCAAACAAACCTAAACAAACCGAAAAGCAGCCGTGAGCGCATGGGCATGGCCAAAGGCTTCTCGTCATGGCGTCGGATGGCAAACAGCATGACAGAGAAAATTAGACAGATGTCCCTCACCCCCACCTTGTCCTTCTTGTCCTGGCGGGCGTACGGAAAGCAAGGGATGACGGCAGTAACTCTGGAGGCAGAGGCAATCTTGCAGGCGTTGATCATGATGAGCAGCTCCATCAAGTTGTCATTGATTTCCCCGCAGCCGCTTTGGACGATGTAGACGTCTTCTCCTCGTACACTCTCGCCTATCTCCACGCTGTGTGTGTGTGTGTGTGAGAGAGAGGTGACAAGACAAACATCACTTAGCAGCAGAGAGCTTAGCAAACACACTGTGGCAGCAGACAGAATAAACAATAGACAACCGTCACGTGAGGGTTTAAACTGGAGGGTCCAACTCTTCTTCATGGAAAACTGTTTGCTTTAAATCCGGCTTAATAAGCAAATAGTTTGTCTTCACTAACAAAATTGAGAGCATTAGTAAAATATTTCTTACTAGTATTGTTTTAAATTATATTTCTGCACACAATTTGGGTAACTACTTGTAACTAAGGAGGCAAAACTGCACGTGTTATTCATACTACTAGTGCAATGTTACACGTATATAGAATTTCAGTATCATACAGTTACCTAGAGCACAGTTCCTAAAAGTGTACCTGGACTTTAAACCGAATTACAAGGATAGGCCATAAGAGCATTTTATTGATATACATTTTTCGGTTGCACTAGTAGGCCCAAGCAACGGAAAACTAGTGAGACTCGTCCTACCAGTGCTCTGAATTGGCTTACTGGTGAGGACGACAAGTAAATTGACCTTAAATCAAGAATATCGAATAAATGCTCAAGCACATGTTGTAGCTGGATAGCCGAATAAACAAAGCTCCAATCGACACATGCGCGGTGATACGTGATATAGACGTTAGCTAGGCTACATTGGCTCAGTTACCGAGAGATTTGGTTTGTTGTTAAATTAAGAAACAGGGACGATCTACTCACCATGTTTCTTGGTTGCTAAATTTCTTGGTAACCACCTTGCCCAGCTCCAGACCAAGGCGGTCGGCTATCTTTTGAGACAAGTCTGGGTGGGAGCTACCGCTGAATATTTTGATATTTGGCATTTTGTTGCGGTCCAGGGCGTCGAGTCGTCTAAGCAGGTGACAGCAACCAATTGTATTAGTGATGAAAACAAAGAAAAGTCAGCGAAATGATATAATTATACGTCTGGCTACTCTTACCGGGGCTCAATATTGACCAGCTAGCCACCTCTCGTCCTACACATCACGCGTGCGCCTCTTTTCCTCTCGATGCAGCGCGCGCACGTTTTCACTTACGGCTAATCGTGATGACGTCACACGGACAGCGTCAACAGTGAATGTTGCGTTCAGCCACACTCGGATGTTGGATTACTCTAGGCACAAATGAATGGCGCAGCAAGTGAAAGCATCACTGTGGTTTTACGGTGCTGTAGTAGGTTATTTCTACTATGTGGCGTCACAACTTTCGGGTTTTCCTTGACGGAAAATGCTTTTTTCTCTGGAAAAAGCGCATGGTCGTGTTTTTACTTTCATATGATCGCAACGCAGGTACATTACTCCTGCGTGTTTTTTAATCCGGTGTCCAAGTGAAGGAAAACACAGATGCGTTTGTAGATCGTCAAACTTGCTCAACGTTCCTTTTGTGCCAACATGCCGTAGGCGCAACTACAGTACTTCAAACATAAATATCGGTAGAAAGACTCCCTGTCAGCCATAGATGTCTATTAGGCGTCTGGTCTATGTATAGCCCTAATTTAGACGTCTAAAATTGGTCCCGGTATAGACCTAAAATAGACGTCTAAATGAAAAACATCAAATATGTTCATATTTCGAAATTTTAAAGTCTGAACCAGCTGTAAATTGTATAAATAATGTACAGGAGTTGTTTGGGTTTGGGTTTAACAAGCATATTGATCTGTACATGTGAATTGGTTATTTCTGTAACCTGATATAGACGTCTATTATAGGTTATTTTATAGACCTAAAATAGACGTCTAAATGTTACCCTAATGTTACCATTGCCTGATGGGAGCTCAGCATCAGCTGTCATGCGATGTTTGGATGCTTTAAGCCTTAAAGCACTTATATGTGTGTTAAAAAAAAAAAACCCTCCATGCGCACTCTTCTCTGTTAGAACTTGCTTACCTTAAAGCATCCAAACATCGCATGACAGTTGATGCTGAGTTCCCATCAGGTAATGGTAACATGGGCGGGTCAGATCAACGCGTACCCTCGCCGGGTAATTTAGTGTTGTTGGCTATATTGAACATTATCTGATGCGATAGGTATGTGGAATCAGGGAAGTTCCAAGTCGCTGTGACGAATTTGCAGTCGCAAAACACAAAACTGCGCAAGTCGCCTTACAATAACAGTCGTAACTTGAGACGTGGAGAAAGATAACATGGGAGCAATTTGACATGTGACACAGGTACGCGATGGTGTCTCACTTATTACTTTCATTAATATAATCCTTCCTCCATGAATAACGTGGACACTTGTTGGAAGGGTTCCATCAGCGGCACCAGAAAGTGACGAGTCGCTCAAAGATATCGACAAGCGTGTGTGCAGAAAATCAGGTATTACTATTGTTTGTATTATTTTCTTTTCTGATCATACCGTGTATACCTTTACAACTTCAACACAAGACATGGCAGAAAATAAGTCTATCTTAGAATGTGACCTACGCTGAACACTTTGTAGGTAAAAAAAAAAGAATTAAAACAATTATGGTCATTTAGCAAACAAACCGCCCCGGATTGCTCAAAACCTTATGGATATTAAAATATTGGCATTAGTGTGTTTGAATTGTGAGACGCATTTGCCATAAAATGTAATTTCCCAAATATTTCAAGGTGTTTATCGGATTTCCTTTATTTCTCTCAAAATATAACATGAGTCAACACAGACAGAAGACCACAGTGATAATCACGGATAGTAAAACAAGACAGAAATGAGTAGGTGCACTTAAAAACAATGATAACAACAAAGCAATGAATTTCACCATGGGGTGTCTTTTTGTGAATGACTAGCCACACAGCAAAACAAAGATGTTCAAGATCATTGTCTGTGTTTTGTGTTTGTAAAAAGAAATGCTTACTATTTTCATGCTTTTTAAATGACTATACTCTCTCGAATCTAATTTTCTGTTTTGTCTGTATGTTACAATACTACTATAAATAACTAGTTTATATATATTTTACAAAATCAGAAGCTGTCCAATATTTGAAAATCATTTTGTATCACTATTTTCTCCTATTTACATTTACAATATTGAGCAGTACATATCTCTGTAGAATCTAAATTTACATATTGCTTCAGCATCCTCATTTGTTTCCATTGTAGAAAGTGAAAAAAAATCATCCATTAAAAAACTTTTCCCAAAGGGCAGAGAACTCACGAAGCCAAATGAAATAAAAACACCGTATACATTTTTGAAAAAGGCCTCAACAACAATCGTGGACAACATCAAAAGTGCTTGTGAACATGATATTGGCATTTTGTAGGATATGCACAATGAGTAATGGTCACAGACAAATTATGATTTATGTGAGTATTTAGAGGATGCTGCGTCTCAAAAAATATTTCTATAGTTACTGTGGTAACCTAGCGAACACTGTCATGAATATAAAGAGAAGACACGGCAAATACAGATAGTATTTGTTATATAATAATGTTACCAGCAGATAACACTACTTAATTTTAAGTAGCATAATACCCTTTTTTTTTTCAAACCAATTTCATATTGACTTCAGAAGTGTAGAAGTCAGTTCTGTTGCACAGAACTTTAAAGAGTGTGTATATTAGGTCAGTACATCCGTTGAGATAAGATGGTGCGACACAAAGAAGATTTCAGACACAGGGCGGATGTGTTAGTTTTATTAAAATACATAGAAAACTACTTTGTGTGTTTCTTATATACTTCCTAGATTGCACAATGTACAACAGCACACAGAAAGCAAGTTTATACGGTGCCTGACGACGTAACTTGACAGGGGATTCTATGAAATCTTTAGATTTAAGAACAATGTAAAAGTTGTGCAGACTCAAATAAATATTTAAGCAAAAAATGGGATAAAAAACCTCAATTACACTTTAGGTCAACTCAAGTTCTAAATTCAGAAGCTGTGCAAAGTTCTGTAATTCATCTATTTTACAGTATACAGTGAATTTGCACAAGCGCTAAAACATGGTTTGTTTTAATTGAGCCTGAATAGCCATTTACATTGAACCAGCTTATTGTTTGAGTGAGAAGTGAGATGCAAAAGGCATAGAAGCAAAATGGTGTAAATATATGTGTATTAAATATATTGAGGGTTCCCCTTCTAAATAGTCTCAATAGGATGTTATTGTACAGGGGAGAGGTGTTGGATATGTGCTACATGATATACTGTAACCATCGCAGTTATGTGCATACCAACAGGATGGCCATGACGACATGTAATATGTTGCTGTTGGCTCAGAGCATTTTTCAGTATCCATATCCAACACTGTCTATTGTCTGAAATTTGACCAACATATCCAACAAAAAAACATTTAGCTCAATATACTGACAGAGTACCATTTAACCGAACATTGCTTTAAACTATGCACTCTACAGCACTCGCTACTTGACAAAATCTCAAATATATTTGTCCTGGTGTGTGTAGTGTGTAGTGTGTGTGTGTATGTGTGTGTGTGTGTGTCTCTATATGTGTGTTTTTTAAATTGATACTTTTTAAATATAGCCATCTTTTTTTCACAGAATACTATATTATTTTCCATGTAGACACAACTCAAATTTACACTACATATAAAATATTTTATATTGACTTATTTGTTGTTCTATACTGATGAGGTGATTAGCCCTGTTTTGCTAATGTATTCATTTGTGCATTTTGGTGTATCTTTACAATTCAGAGCAATATCCACAAGGCTACCTCGGGGCCTGTAAACATGGGATGGGACAGCTGCATTGCAATGTTCTTTGCCGAGTATCCATTGCACATTCAGTAAAAATGTAAACAAATGAATGAATACATATTGAGCTTGTTTTATTTTTGCTCATAATCCTGGTGTCTTTACTTGGCAGAAAGAACCTAGATGGGTCGGGTGAGTGAGCTCATGTTATTTGTGTCGGAGGACACTTGAGGGCTAACTGTTTTTGTCGGCAGGCTGCTTGAATGTCCCATTGATTCTTCTGCTGCGCGAAGAAGCAAAGTATAATTAATAGCTACTTCCTCGACTTTTCTTAACAGCTGCTGTCTTTGAGTCTCTGTGCGAACCCCTCTGACCAGTTTGATGAAGGTCTGAGTTAAATCGCACAGCACTTGAAAGCTAGCTGTGACAACAGCCAGCATACATGTTGGGCTTTTTTCCACGCTGGCCACTCGCCGACATGACGCCCGGAATTCTTTGAAGCGCACTGCCAACTCCTGCTTGTACTCTGCAATCCGCGAGGGTTGAAGACGAACCTCGCCTTCGGCTTGCGGACTGTTAGCACACTGACGTAGGATAGCTAGTAACTCATTAGCATCCAACTGGGCATTTAGGAAGCCATCGGGCAAGCTAAAAGATTTTCCCTGTAGCGCCTCAACCCGTGCCAGGCTGCCCTCCAGTGTGCCGCAAGCTCTTAGGTCAATCTCTTGTGCCTGTGGCTCTTTCTCTGTGTCTTCTTCTTCTCCGCTGCAGTCCTCTGCATTAAGAACCTGCAGGGTTTTGCTGACAACAGAAAAAGTACTGGAGTCAAGCTCCATGCCTGGAAGAACCTGAAGGGGAATCGAGTATGAGAGCTCGTCCTTCTCACTGCTCTCTTCTGTTGCCTCACATTTGCGGTAGCAGAAGCAGAATGAACAGCATTTATCCTTGTCATCGCTGTTTTCACTGGGCAATGTCAGCAGCCCCTCCCCGCTCTCTTCTTTACTTTCACAAAGTAACTCATTGCTCTGAATATAAAATATACCCTTTTTCCCCTTTCCGTCTGCCTGATGAGACTGCGTATGAACTGGCTCCACCGGGGTTGGCAGCCGTAATCCAGTAGCTCTGACTCGCTCCATCTCTTTTTCAAGACTCTTGGTTTTGGGCTTTACTTCTGCATAAACAGGCGTGTTAGTACTGTTATCCAACTCTCCAATACTGTATCGCCTTTGAAGCTTCTTATTTTGTGGTGCTTCCACATAATTTGTTTGTGAAGTACAGGTGGGCAAGCAGGTGCCCTGCTCTCCCCGTGGCTCCCTCGACTCCAGGCTGATGGAACGTATTCGTGCGGTCTTGACCTCTAAGTTCTGAGATTGCCTGGTAGCACCTTCACTGTGAGATGCTTCGGAGACTGTCGGAGGGGTCTTTGCGGTAGTTCTCTCCCTGCCTCTAGTTTGCGTTTCTGTTGCGGAGCCAACCGGTGTATCAGGTAGTCTCATACCCCTACACATTCTCTTACAGTCACAGCTTCGCCGCTGTTCTCTGGAGATACCTGGTGCTTTTAGGACAGGGCTGGTGCGTAGCTGGCAGGCACAGGGAGTCCCTGAGGGTACAGGTGAGGATCCTTGGGGCAAAAACTCTCCCTGCGCAGACTTGGGTTTCAGCAGCTCTTCTAAGAACTCCAACTCGTACTGTCGAACCTTTTGCAACTGAGCCCTTCGCTCGTCTGTTTCCCTTCTCATTCTCGCTGGGAACGTTGCTGAAAGTAAGTTTCTAATGCTCAAAAACGGGGCGGTGCGCTGGGACTTGCCCTTTACACTGCCCAATTTCTTGGATTCTTTAGTTGGTAGAGTAGATACTCTATCTAAAGAGGGGCTCTGTGTTTTGTCTTCTAAATTAGATAATGACTTTGTGACACAGATCTGTGATTCAGAATGGGATTTGCCAAGGGCACTATCCGGTTTGCTCTCGACTACTTCTTTTCTTTCTGATGTTGGAGGAAAATGAGGGGAGAGCTTGGTTTGTACTGTAGGATTGGGTTTTGCCAAACTACATTCCACTCCCGCTCTGACTGTATTTTCTTTGCTATTAGCAATAAAGAGGCCTTTTGCTCGTAGACGCTCATCATCAGTAGGAGATGAGGTTTGAAACACCACTACTTTTTGAACCTGCGGATCTTTGATTCTTAACTGGTGCCCGGGTTCCTGTTGCACTGGGCAAGTGCAGAAGAGATCATCGACTGACAGAAATTCTGTGGAACTTGAAGGCTTCATGGTCTCACTAGAGGCAGTCTCGGCGTCTTGGCACATATTAATTTGCGGAACCTTGGCTGAGGTGGTCCTGTCCACGGGTAAGAGACCAGATAAGGCTTTGTCTGTACTAAGAGGTGGTGTGGACTTCTCCTTTACGCCATTGAGAAGATTTAGCCTCTGTGTTTCCCCTGAAGCACTGGATAACTTTGGATCTTTAGTGACTAGAGCTGAAGGTGACACATCAGACACTTTAAGTTCTTCAGGTGATTTAAGGAGGGGATTAGGGATGTCTGCTTTAGTAGAAGCAAAGTTTGCTTTCATTTCTGGTGTCTGCTCATTTGGAATGATATCTTGATTGCCTCTCTGCTCTGTAACAACACCGACAATCCCAGAGTCTTGACTGGGGCTCACTTTAAAGGGAACAGTCTTACTGAGGATTACTTGCTTGGGAGGACATCCAGCACGGATTTGACCCACAGAAAATGCCCCTGTCCCTATCGTCTTTGCTGTGCAGCCAGGGATAGCGAGCGGAAAATCGCGGCGGGAGAGGCGACTATCCTTATTGATATGGTGTGCGAGCAGGTAGGCTTGGTTTTGGTTTTGCTTCATTGCTGAGACCATCTCAGAAACATCTGTCAGTTCAGAGGAATTTGTCTCATGTCCCGAATCCAACGATGATTCTGGTGTAATAGCAGCCAGGACAATAAGCCCTAAAGAGTAAGACATAGAAGCGTATTAGCAGGATGATCATCATAAAGGTGAATAATGTATATTTTGAGATGACGTCACTATAAAAAATGCTTTATACTAATAAAGCAGAAATATGACCAACAATGTTTCCACAAAATCCCTTAAGGATTCAGTTTTTGCCCCTCTCAGTGATCAGTGCATTATGAGCCTTTCTTGGCCAAGCGAGAGAATAGTGCCTTTTACCTTGCAATGCATTGCTATGCTTGATGGATGTGCCAAGATAAGCCAGTGTCATAGTCTTAGTAGAAACTATTAATCAGTTGGTTGACTTTTGGATGGAACTTTATCAACCCTTTTGGCTTATTAAGACTTTTGTCTCGTCTCAATTCTGACAATCATCAATCATTCACAAATTTGTTTTAAATGATCCCACATTGAATGATTGTTACACATTTTATGGTGTTTTTTTTTTCTGCTAATGGGACATTTGGTTGCCATTTCACTGTAGCAAAAACAGAGGGCATTTGACTCTGCAAACATTCAGCAATGTGATAATCAGATTACTATTACTGAGGTGTAGACCATAGCAGGACTGAGGTTGTTGACCTGCAGTCTGTGTTGGCTGCTGGTGGTGATGGGGGTAGTCTTCAGAAGCTGCCAAAGCTTCTAGAGCTTGCAAGGTGGATACCAATGCATCGTCAAGTTCCTGTGCATGATCTCGGACTGTTCTCGTGGCCACGTTATCAATAAGTGTCACAGGCACGTCCTCCTTGATATGTTGCTGTTTCACAGTGGTGGGATCTGTCCTGGCACCAGTTGTAGCCTTCCTCCCTCTTTTTGCGTCATCCTCATCAGAGCTATTGTCTCTGAAGCCTGGTGGTGGGGCGGCAATCGCAGGTTGTGGTGGTTGCAGTTTTTCACCGCCATTGGGTGGTTCCTCCTCCTCCTCATCTTCTTCATTGCCAGGGGGTGGCAGGGCCATGAGATCAACAACGCCACCCCCACTTCTGGAAGCGCAACCACTGGAGCATGTTTTCCCCGTGTTTCGGCCGCTGCTCACGGCTGTTGACAAATCCTCATTCTTTTTTCTGTCTTTACAAGAATCACAGAAGTACCGTGGTGATTTTTGAGTTTGAGCCAATGTTTGGGCACGGATTCTAAAGCCAGCATTCTCCACTCTTGGGCTCGGCGTCACCACAGTTACCTCCTCAGTAATCTGTTGCGTAGGATCTGACTTGGTGCGGGGCCGCTCAGTGGCCTCCTGGGCAATAAAGTTCTCATTGATGTCAAGATCAGCTTCAGCGTGTGCTTGGAGCTCCTGAAACTGTTGTTCCTGAAGGTGGAAATGGCACAGACCTAGATGCTGAGACTCTGCAGGTGCTATGGCCCGTGAAGACCCTGACTCCCTGTGCAAGCTTTCTCTCTCGTCCCCTCTCCGCCCTCCACTTGGTAAGCCAGTTGCCCCAGAACGTGGGTGTGAGTGGTGGGAGCTTCTGTAATCTGGGAATAGAATTGTCAGAGGAGTGAAGAGTTTGAGGCATTTGAAATAAGTTTATTTCAGAAGATCCAGATGGAGAAGCAGAGGCGGACAGCTGATGGTCTCATGGGGACTGTTTGTTATTTCAGAGATGGATGTTGAAAATTGAAATATTTTGGCATTTCGAGGGTTAGAGTTGGGTGGAATGGGATGGTATGACAACCATTCTTGTATGCAGACTATTGGTACACACAGAATAAAGCAGTGGGTTTGTTCATGCTCCAACAAATGTTTGTGATCACAGCAAAAGGATATACGCTACAATTCTGTGTCATGGTTGGCTGGCTGGAAAAGGAATGAGTAATTTCATTCTGATGACCCAAAATGGTGACAGATAGAGTATGGTGCCATGGGATGTTGATTCAACTTTTGGCCATCGATGAAATTTCAAGTCAACAAATGTCATACACATCAACTAATACACTGTATTCTGACATTTTGATGAAATTTCAAGTCAACAAATGTCATACACGTCAACTAATACACTACATTCTGACATTTTGATTTGTTTGATAAGAGACAATCTACAGTACGAACTTGTGATTTACAATAGTTTGAACGTTTCAAATAATTTATTACATTCTCAGGCTGAATTTTAGTTTCCAATGAACCACTTATAGATCAAGAAGCCGTCCAACATACCTGTCTTGGTCAGATGAGACTGACCAGAGATCCTGAAGTAGATGTTCCTTTTGGGGTCTACAAACAGTTTGTAGTAGCCAGAAATAAGGCATGCAAAGTTACTGGCATCTGGCCATTCCATGAGAAGCACCAAGGGCTGCAGGCAAGGGAATGGGGATAGGAGAAGTTTGTCATCGTATTTAGTACATCCTTGAAAGAAAACTTGCAAGACTGTGTCATACCTTGCCTTCGTGGATTGAAACCTCCACGCGAGCCACGCCTTGGCTTTCTCGATAGAGTTGGATCTTCGATATCCTACTAAACTCAGTCAGAACTGTTGTCAGGTTGTTTTTCAAGTCAATCACGTGACTGATTCCATGGCGAGGACCCACCAGTAATGTTGTGGCTGATTGTTTTTCATCCTGTAGAGCATATTTATTGGCGTCAGATATTTAAATTGACAGAAATACCAATAGGCTAGAAACACTTTTCTGTTTTTGTTTATGAGACTGAAAATGTACTACCAGTCCAACAGTATTGAACAGTATTCCTCCAAAAGGTGGGAGGTCATTGAGGACACGCAAGTACTGCAGCTTTCCTTGAAGAGGAGGGACCTGTCAAGCGAGTAAAATCAGGCTTAAACCTTATCTCGACCAACATGACCTCATGGAGGCACTGTTGTGCCTCACATGTAATGAGTGCTAAGCGCTTATGCAACAGTGTCATCCCAAAGCTTTTCAAAGCCATATGTCTGACTCTTCTACAGACTAATCACTTCATACAGACTGGCACTTGAGAGCATTTACATTTCAAAACTGAGTAATCAAACAAGTATTTTCTGTGGAAAGAAAATCCTATGAATTAATTTCAACAATTTTGAGATTTACCAGAATGTCGCTATATACTGATACTTTTCCAATAACTTACTAAATGTCTCTAATCCCCAACAGTGTTAAGCACTGCCATTTAAATAAAGACACTTGGATGTGTGCCCTTATGTCATTTTTTATCCCAAGATGGATGTTCTTAACAAATACCGCATCATTATTAAGGCCTCACTCATGGGCACATACGTATATAGGAGGAAGTTCATTTATCATATTATGATATCAGGTTTTTGTCAGTAGTCGCCTTAGGTGTGAGTTTTGCGTTATCAATATGAGCACCTTGTTGCCTGATGGTGGCGGATGCTGGTAGGTCTTCAACAACTGTGACAGAATCTTGCAAACATTCTTCTCCTTGACTGTTGGGAGCAAAGTGAGCGGAAGAAAAGGCTCTAGACCCCATTCCTTTCTGTGACAGAGAAAAAGTGTTTGGAGGAACACAAGATAAATAAAAACAAGAATAGAATGACCAAGCAGAGCCTGAGCGGGAAGTTAAGTGAAAATGTCACCGAGGCTCGCTTACATCGTTGGTGTTATCTTATTAAAGCCAGATTGGATGATTGCACAAGCTAATTACGTGCTCGGTTGAGATTTTAAAGAATGAATTAAAAATCTAGAAGTGAAAGTGATGCATTTCTTGGCAAAATGAATGTAATACATTCATGTAGGCAGATCGGCCTTTGAAACGATTCTATTTTAAACGATGGAAATGAGGAATAAAAAAAGATTCTAGTGGCAAACTCTTACTAGAATGAAACTTTTATTAACCAGACAATAGATTTTTAATAACAGTTACTTTGTTGTTACAGCCTCAACCCAAACTGGGAGAGATAATTTTTTTCTTCAAAAGTCGTACACACAACTTCCCATAATGACGCACCTCTCAAGCTTCATCAGGTTCAATGAAAGCGTTGGTGCACTGCCAGTTGCATTTTTAAATCCCTCCAGAGATGTTCGATTTGACTCGGGTTTGGGCTCTGGCAGGACCACTCAAGAACAGTCACAGAATTGTCCTGAAACCGCTTTGTTGTCTTGGCTGTGTGCCCCAGTCCGAGGTCATCCTGGATGTCTTTACATTGAGACCATACAGTCTCAGAATTCCACAGCAAATTCTTTTGACCTCATGCTTGGTTTGTACTCTTACATACCAAGTGTGGGACCTTATATACATTGACAGGTATGTGCATTTCCAAATCATCTCCCAATTAAACTGGAGGAAGTCATCTAGGATGATCAGTAGAAAGATGATGCACTTGAGCTCGGTGTTGAGCTTAGCGGCAAAAGCTGTAACTACGTAGGTAAATGTACAAAAAATATTTTTTTCTCATTGTCATTATGTCAATATGTGGTGGTGAGGGGGAAAAAAAAGCATTTATTCCATTTTGGAATGAGGCTGTATCATAAAATATGGAAAAAGTGAAGCATTGTAAATACTGTTGCAATGTAAACAACTTGGGGCAACTTACTCTACGTGCTTCAGAGAGATCTTTTGATTGGGCCTTGCTGAGGACACAGTGATGTAGATATGGAGAGCGGCCAATCGCAACGTGATGTCAGACTTCCAGTCCATGCCAAAGCGCTCTTTGATTACATCATTACGATTCTGTGAGGACATGACATGTGATTCTTAGCACACTGCTAATTACACCAGACAGCACCATTAAACACAGGGACCTTTGTCTGAGTCATGACATTAGTTTAAGTCTAAGTACTAATTGCGAAATCATACAAATTGATCATCATGTTAATACATTGTAGAGGCAAATGCGATAAAGTGTCTTAGGTCTGAGTCGTCAGAACGTGCATTTGCTCAACTCAGGCAAGATCAACTCGTTTATTGGAACGAGAACGTGTCGATTATGGCAGTGTAATGTTTGTGAATTGATTTGCACAATTTGTTCAGAAGTAGAGCAAAATATAGCCGGGACAGCTCCCTCCCCAACAGCATTGTTATACTGAATCATTTGATCCAGTGCTGTACCTGAATGTAGAGGTATTCAAATGCAGCAGGGTCCCGTCTCAGCAGGTCTGCTGGGTCCTTCGGGAAGAAGCAGATACGAAACAGACACTTCATTCCTTGGAAATAGGTTCTATGCACCACCTGCAGAAAGACAGAGTAGAACCCTTAGTCGTATTTTCACAGATTAAAAAAATCAAACCGTTCAAAACATGATTGTGTGTGAAGTCATATGGGTTGTCAGGATTTTTTTTGTAACTTCTGCTCAGTGAATGACTATAGTAGGGGTGTCAAAATTGTTTTCATCCTAGTTACGCTTGCCCTCACGTCATTTTTGGTTCACAGTGGGAATAATCAAGAAACAAAATTAAAAAAAATCTCATTGCTCAGGTTGCGTGTAAAGAGGAACAGATTTAATGAATTTAAAAGTAAATAGCAGCACATTTTTAAGGGCCACAGACACATTTTGTGTTTGTACCATACTATTTTTTTTAAATCATCTAACCAAAAGTTCAGCTGCACTCTTTATTCACGGGCTAGGTGTGTGGCTAGCACGTGAGGCTATTGTCCATTACCTAATATGTTTTGGAATCCTAACAATTGCCCCTGAATATGTTTAGTAGCACTTTTTATAGCTAGTATTTACCAGAAGTAAACATTTTGCAAGTAGGGATGAAAAAAAAAAAAGTGTGATGATAACCACATAACCAGAAATAAGCGCAACACGCGGAAGAGTCAAACTAATTTAATTGAAGTTGAACAATATGGGTCTTATCTGACATTGTCAAAGAGTTACCGTATTTTCCGCCCTATAAGGCGCACCTAAAAACCTAAAATTTTCTCAAAAACCAACAGTGCGCCTTATAGTCCGGTGCGCCTTATATATGGACTAAATTCCTAAATTTAAACTGGCCCAAAGCAAATCTGACATGATGCATTAATGGTGCGCCTTATAGTCCGGTGCGCCTTATATAAGGATAAAGTTTTAAAATGGGCCATTCATTGAAGGTGCGCCTTATAGTCCGGTGCGCCTTATAGGCCGGAAAATACGGTACTTTATATTGGCTGCTGTGCTTAACAGTGGTTCCCATCGCTTGTCTGACAATTGAGAATAATCAGAATAATTACCAACACAAAAAAGATGGGCAGTTTTACATGACCTTTGAAAAGAAAATTGACAATTTGGAAGTCAACAAGCATCACGGAATAGCTTATGCTTGACTTTACTGTAGGTTCTGCTGTATTTAAATGAATTATTATTATGATGTTTTACACATGTTGTATTTACGTGCGTCAAGGGTTGGTTCTCCTGCAGCAGTATTAACTTTTGACTCTGGTCGAGACCACCACCCTCCAGCACGAGGGCAAAATGCTCAATGTAGCGCAGTGACAGGCGGTCCTGCAGCGAAGAGATCACATCCTGGATGGAAAGCAATGGGAACCGATTAGATAAAAAAAATATTGCAGCATAGAAGTATTGCAACAAATACTTTGATATATGGAGACAATTTCCACCTTGGTTACACTGTATTTTTATTCGTACCAATTTGTCATAGTGATATCAGCATGATGGGTCCTTCCTCATCCTATACTTCAGTGTCATAGCTATCATTTTGAGCAATGGAGACTTTCTGTATATATTCTCCATTCTGCACAGTGAGTACATACTAAATACTTGAGTGTTGCGGTCAAACTTTTGTTCTTGGTCACATTTGTTTCAATGGGTGATGTTTAGTTTTATTAGATGAGAGATCTTGTAGCACTGACATGTGAATGTAGTTTGGCTCCTGCTCTTGTTCTAATCGTGAGCAATCGCTATCTCTTAAAAGCAAGGGCATGCAGTTTTACTGTAGGAACTTAGAGGGTTTTCCGTAAATGGGGAAAGCGTCCTCCAATCAAGCGGGCTACAAAATTGTGGCCTCGAATGCTGCAGGAAGTCCATGCGACAGTGCATTCTGGTGCACCATTGATTTAATCCGCAGTTTTCTTTATTGATCCGCGCCTTGCTATTATGCTGAAATCCCATTTAATCAGGCTGACAGAGACAGTTTTCATCTCTCTTTTAATGTAAAAGCTGTTTCAGCCCCCCCCCCCCCTTTTTCTCTTGCAATGAGCAGATCCATGAAATCTAATGGAGTCAATATAATGAGTCTGTTCAGAGATCTTGTCACATTTTTCAAAGAAAATGACAGAGCCTGACCGAACTCTTTTATTGCTTCAGGTTCTTAATCACATTGATGAGAGTTCTAGTTATGGGAAACGTGGAAGACTCCAAACCAGAGAGGTTCCTAAGAGCCTATCATGTGGGCAGCACGTGCGATAAATAAGTACATTTGTTGTTTTGCTAAGGGTCGTTGGACTCCAGTCTAAATTATGTTACATACTGCAGCTTACTTACCCTCACAGTTGTTCGGCTATCAAAGGTAAAAGACTTAATTTGTCCATTCTCTAAAAACACCTTCAGCACATTGGGTATGAGTAGCAAGGAGTCGTCCTTCAGCATTGTCTGAAAGAGACGGAAGGAGACAATGGTATTGGCTTGCTCTTGATGTTACTTGTGCTCGCTTGCGGTAAGAAATTCAGCAGGCGTTACGGTCAGTATGTCTTGCGTACATAAATACATCGCAGGATCAGATAGAAGACAGATTTGTTTGAGTGGAAGCACAGTGGGGGAGCCAGGCTTTGTGCTTTTAGCATTTGTTTGAGGGAAAGTTATGAAGTACGCTGCAGTCCATTCTTCCTGCAAGGTGATTGGAATCCTACTTTCCTATCATCTTTTTTTTTTTTTTTTTCATCTCACAGGAGGGTTTTTAAGGTATGATTTAGTCGTGGTTATGCAGCCATAAAAGACCTACAGATGGTAATGTTTCTTAAAGCGCGTCAGAGTTTTATTTTTTTATTTAAAAGATAATCGCCTTAAATCTTCATCAAAACAAACCTTTTTCAATCTCATGTTTTGGTTTGTAAGAAGAAAATCCAAACTTAATGCATGACAGTTTGTTGATTTTAATTCAACAATGCATCTGACAACGCAATCTGAGTCCTCAACAGTTGCTCATCAGCCTGTTTTGCCTTAATGCAAGTCGTCACATTACCAGCTGTTGTTCTTGTTCCGAGCATCTTCAGTAGCCTACAGATTTCAATATAATTCAGATAGTGAGGAGAATGAAATGTCCCAAAACGTTTTTCAATCTTTTCATACAATCGGGCCACCATGCGAGACATGGGCCAAGGGGAAACTAAAAAAAAAAGCTAATCCAAAGGAATGTCTTAAAATAGACCTGCACTCTCATTCTAGTTAATGGTATATTGGAGTGTGATGAGAAACTGCATTCTTTTGCCTCATCTTTTTCCTTCTTTGTCAATATTAAGCTTTTAACTTGTCAATATCGGCTTGTGTTCTCATCAGTGGAGGCAAAGCTTAATCTCCAACTGTCTTGCCTTGTTGTTGCACCAATCACGGAAACCCCTTTCCACGTTGTTTAACTTTGGATCAACTCTGATCGATTCCCAAGAGAAGCAGACAATTAGTTTAAGTAAGAAATAGATCCAGGAAACCTTTTTTTTTTTAAATTGACAATCATGGTCTCAAGGTGTAATTAAAGAAACTGACATTTGCGCGATGCTGGCATCATCAGGCTGGACAAGTTTATAAAAATCAGCTATGATTAAAGTTCACGTCACCTGCCCAACAAAGTAATACAAATCTGTTGAATCCCAGTGATAAGAAAATCAATCCTCTGTGCCCAATTTGAAAAGTCTACCAAAAACAAGGCATGCTGTAGATCGATTTACTTTTTTGGGAAACGTGGCAACATAAGAACTGCCATGATGTTTTCTGCACAGTTAGAAAAAAAAAATCCTCAGTAAATTGAGAGTGTTGAGATACGCTGTCACTGACTCCCAATTAATCGAGGACTATAATGAAGGGTGATGACAGCATATAATAGCAATTCACAAATCCCACCCCAGACATGTGGTGACATCAGCGCTTTGAAGTGAGAGCAAAGCCAATAAAATACTGATTGCACGCCATCCATTTTGACGTTTGCATTGAAATCTAGTGAGCGATGGTATGGCCGGCGAGAGAATAATTGTCATCATTTTCCACGCACAATGGAACGACAATACTTGTCTCACAATATTCACACGATGACCGATGACCACAAGTGAGCTGACTTTGAACTTATGGTTGCTCAACTGAGAATTTTAAACTGAAAAGCAATTTATTCGAGGCTAAACCTTTCACCCAAAAGCATTCTCTTTGTTACACAGACAAACACAGACGCACGCACGCACGCACGCACGCACACATACATCATTTTGTGAAGAGTGGCTTGAGAGAGGATATTTGCGGATCAAACAAGAGAAACGAGCTGTGGGAGATTGAGGGAAAGGGCAAAAATAAGTGTCAGAGAAATGCAAAAACTTACTGAGTCTGGATCACTGATGGACACTTGTTCTGAAAATCGCACTTTAGGCGGGTTAGTTCGCAGACGGGCCTTTTTGGCTGCACTTATGAAGGCAGATTTAGGTGACTGTGGGAAAGTAAAAAGAGAAAGTACAGTTGTCCGTAGCCATGAAAGAGATGAGAAAAAGTCATACGGCAAGGTCAATTCTTTTATTTTTGTTACATTATTGATGGAGACCGGTTCAGGGCGTACCCTTCAAACCAAAGGTGCTCCATTTGTTCAACACATCTAAATGTACATATTGAAGTAAAAGAAGAAATTCTTTTTCCGGACTATAAGGCGCACCGTCAATGAATGGCCCATTTTAAAACGCTGTCTTTACATAAGGCGCACCGGACTATAAGGCGTACCATTACTGCATCATGTCAGATTTTTAATCCAAATCAAATCATTTGCCACCTTATCTTTTTTATTTCAAGTTCAGACGATCCATAGTCTTTTTGATTCATGATTTATAGTCTTCAGCGGGCCACTTATGATCGATCTCATGACACAATGCTTCAGGCCAGTTTAAATTTAGGAATTTGGTCCATATATAAGGCGCACCGGACTATGAGGCGCACTGTCGGCTTTTGAGACCATTTTAGGTTTTTAGGTGCGCCTTATAGTCCGGAAATACGGTACATGTTTTGTGCATCACCGCAATCTAAAATAAGTTGAAACTTTCAACTTTGAACACCCATCTGCATTTTGACCTCGTCATTTCACCAGCTCAAAATGCGCAGTTTATTCAGCAAATTACATGCGCCCGTGATGGATAGATGCTTTTAACGAACGACCTGGAGCTTTGCACACAGTGTTACTAGAAGAGAAATTACCAGTACTCTAATAATTAAGCACCAAATGTGTGGGTGGGCTTGTTAAGACACACGTGAAAAGAAATGATGAGCATAAAGTACTTGTACGCACCTGATGAGGCTGCAGCACAGTGAGAACAATCGTGTCTTTGCAGCGTCTATGGGGAGACAAGAGAGTAGAGTGGGTTAGGTAACGCCGCGTGCAGCACAGCGTTTGGAGAGCTTCGCCACTTTCTTTCTGCTATTGCCACCGTTATGTTTTCATGTGGTCATGCATCCGTCACGCCAGGAAACATTGAGTTTCTTTTGGGCCACCCTCTTTGTACCTGTGTTCCCTGTTACTTTTCATTTGGCCTCACTCACACTTGCTCCCCAGGCCTTAAACATTCCCCCCCCCCCGGGACAGTAAAGGATGCTACCTTACAAGGTCTATGACTCTCTCTCGGGGCGCGTCGCTCACCGTCTCCTCGTTAATGGCCAAGATCTGATCTCCGGGGAGAAGCTTACCAAAGGAAGGTCCGTCTGTGGATAGATGGCAGCACACAAGCAGCATACGAAGTTCAACACTTCAATTGATTTCGTCTTATATAACCAACCGTCACTCCTTTTATTAGTCCCCCTCATACGCACTCACCAGCAGAGACGGAGCGTACAATGACAGGCCTCTGGCTGCCTGCAATGAAGCCGAAGCCTTGAGTCGGGTGCCGCTGGATGGTGACCTGTCTAGCTGTGGCAGGACTTAGGGTACAACTGTCCATACCATCTTGGCTCTCCTCTAACATTGCAGAGCTAAACACGCATAACACACACACCATTTTGGAGAAGGCTTGACAAATGGTATTAGAAGCTGCTGCAAGCATTGATCAAGTCGATTAATTGATTGATACTAGGTCTTAAATAAAGCTCTACTGAAGTATCACTGAATACCTGTCACAGGCGTATATGTGTCCATCCTGGACCTCGGCCATCCCCTGAGAGGAGGGAGCAGCATGGGACGGGTTTGCACTGCAAAGGCCACACTCTTTTTCAAAATCATTCACCTGTGGATATATGGATCAAAAATGACATTGCACCTCCTGCTCTGTTTGCTAAAACTGCAACTTGTTACATGATGAATCAATCCAGTATGAAGAATGAACAAGATGATTGTGAGCATATATCACTAAATCATGTTCATGTAAAAATGTACAGATTTCCCTTTGATACACAATTAAAGCATCAGACATGTGAGACCTGACTTGCTCTTATCAAGGACATAAGACGAGAGAATGCAAAAAAAGTATTAAGCACAGAATCAACCAATAGTATCCCTGCCACTGTTGTGAACCACCAGTTCCCTTTTACAGATGCCTGCGTGGGAGGAAGTAAGAGCGAAATTACAGTTAGACTGTGCCGACTGTGTGTGTGGAATGGGATTGTCTATGGCAGGAAAATGTCACAAAGAAAGTGATGGAAATGCGAAGGAATTACATAAGCATTTTATTATCTGACTTGGTTAGAGACGAAACCGCCTGTGACGTTAATGTTTTAAAATGGGGAGAAGAGAAAGACTATGTCAAGATTGCTCAGTTAGTCATTATGCATGGATGCAAGACCAAACACTTTTGTGAGTGCCACAGGCAGACAACAAACTGTCACTAACTGGAGGCTGAGTCCTTTGGTCAATAGTTTATTGATTTAAATTCTTGTCACTTGTAGTTTGTGCTAACAGTGTCTTACAAGAGACATGGCTCATCTATAATTTTGGTGGGGGCGTAACGGATATATAAGAGACCATTTATCTCTGATAACTTTAATTTTAATCCCATGCACATGATGAGAAATCCATTAAACAATGTATTAAAAAAGGTCGAAGTAGATAATAAACTATTCGACATTCATCTGTCGGAATTTGAGGTGAACAGTAGTGACAAATGTTGCCAGCTGGTACTGTCGCAGAAAAATACTTTTTTTCCCCCCTCAAAGACTTGCCCTCATCTATTATCCACCGTCTATTATTACATCCTTAGGTAGGCTTTTTGGAAGTGCACGTCTTTGCCCTTTTCTCTCTGTCCCTCTAATGAGTTTTAATCGCCATCTGCTCCCCACTCCAGGTTGTGGCGGGACACCCATCTGGCAGGTCTTCGAGGAGGTGCCAAGGATGCTCAGGCGTCAGGTGTGTGTCATTTGTCACTGTGAATGTCAGTAGCATCTTGGACACATCTCGGATGTATGAAACTTAAACTAAATCCATCCGTCCACCTATATTTTTTACACTGCTAGTCCTTGTTAGGACTAGGCCACTCTGAGAACTATGCCTTGGTAATGCTCCCGGGTGCAAGCTCTCTGAGGGTACAGGGTCTTCTCTCAGAACTGTTACCACTTTTTAAAGGTGTACCTCAGGGTTCTTTACTTGATCTACCTCATTTATAACCCATGTAACTCTCTTGAGACAGAAATATTCATAGACCCCCATACTTCACTGTCTACGCATGAGATAAGATTTCGTCACAATCAAAATTTTCTTTCCAGTCTAGAAAGAACTGTTTCAGTTTATCCTTGAATTTAAGCCAATCTGTATGTTTGTATGATCTTCAACAAGGTCCTTCCGTAATTCGAGCACTCCAGCAGTATCTGTGTTTGTGAATTTACAACGTTATGAAAGTACCCTGAATGTAGCATGTTATCTGAGAACTTATGCGAATCTGCCCTCCCCGAGTGTGCTTTAAACTATTTAATGACACCCCTCTTGGAGTTAACCTTAGAATTAAACACATCGCAAAATTAATTACGCTAATTGTATATTTAAATACAAGACATGATTAGTTTTAATAACACCACCAATGCTAATGCTAATGTCAATGTAAAAGGCCATTGACACGCTAACAAAAAATTTGCATCAACTTCCTGAAGAGATATTCCTTTAAACAAACCAATGTAGTTTGCTTCTTACTGAAGCAGAAATAAAGAAACATTGCTTTGTGCCTATAAACTGCTTACATGAATTAAAATTCCCGACTTTTGAGAAAAAGTGAGATAGCAATGAAGGGTGTCTGGGGACACTGAGGCAAACATCTTCCCGGCAATTGCAGCGTCGTGCAAATGCCAAAAGGGAGGACACCGAGGAACTCTGTCAAGAAATGATCCTCAAGGGCATCAGCAGGTCTGCCCGTTGCTATGACTACGGCTCTCAGTCTAGCTCATTGAAGCTCGTGGGTGGATGAGAATAGCGATGTGATGGCTGCATCTTAGGGGGAACTGGTCAGCTGCTTTGTGTTCCTAAATAGCAGATGTGGCCAGATTTCAGTGTTCCCTTGGGCACACAAGTCAGGGCACTCGCTTCACACTCTGCCCCCTAGCGTACCCGGCTGCGACTGCTTCCCATAGCCATTGGGTCAGGTAACAAAAAAACATTTTATTTGATTTTGTAATGATCGTCACTAACTTCTTCCACGGCTGAGAGTTTTATCATCATGATCAGTGGTGACTGTGACAAGGTGACTCCACAGGCTGCATTAATCAGTCACTCAGTTTGCGAGTCCGTTAATCAATCTGTTTTACAAAACAACAATAAAAACTATGGGTTTGTATAGTGAAGGTATTGGCTAAAAATAGCATCCCCCGCAGGCTGTCATCTTTCCATTTTCTCTGGCTTTTGCCCTCATCAGATGACGGGTGAGCAGGAGCCTATCCCAGTTGACTTTGACGAGAGACGAGTGACACTTCAGACATTTAGACAAACAACCGTTGACATTCTCATTCAATCTACGGTACCTAATGTACATGTTTCTTAGGTGAGTGAAGAAGCCCCAGTACACAGAGAAAATGCGTGGAAGTATGGGACAATGTCCACTTATGTCCAAATTTTAGTTTAAACATTTCTGACCATACTCTAGAAAGTTTTAAAAGTGGCTTGCTCTCTTTAACAATGTAAAACAGTCTTTTTTTTTCCATTTTGCAAAATACCAGCATTATAGTTAAATAATGAGCTCATCTTAGTTTATTCACATACTTTATTTACTGCCTGTTTAGTTAAAACCAAAGCAAAGATAATTGTGTTGCCCGAACCTGCATGGAAACAGATAATACACACAGATAAGTTGTACCTACAGGAATGGCACTTAGTGGAAAAAACATTTAATAACTCTGCCTGTTGGTGGCATAGATACCGTAGATGAAAGATTTTCAGACCATTTCAGTGAAATTGGTTCATTTCCCACAGCACACCTAATGATCTCTCACGGTACAGTAGATGGCAGTCATCCTGACTGCAGTGAAACTGCTAATTGGCTCTTTATTTGATTACATTAACCCCTCAACCAAAGTTACATTTCTATTTAACTGCAGTGAGACCTTCCTAAATATAAATATCATAGAGCCAAACCATAAATGCACAGAGAGCAAACACAACAATGCTTTTTGGAGTCGCTGTTAAAGGACATCTTCCTGTTTTCGCATAACTGCAGTTGAAACGTAAGGTTAGGATCAAAACGATATAAATGTCTGTGAAGGACTGAGGAAATGATGTCAAACGTTCATAGTGGAAGCTTACTGTGGATAAAATGGCATCATTAAGTGGAGGGCAACCACCCATAGCTGCTGATGCATGTATGAGGAGTGAAAAGGCTCGAAGCTGAGGCACTTTTTTGCAATTATGAATACAAATTGCAGAAAGCTGCATTGGACCTATTGTGAAGAAAATAAAAATTTGGGCCATTGTTGACACTTGGAGGAAATACATTCTCGCTATCCGGCTGTTGTAAAAGGCGATCAGAACACTATTATAGTCCAATTTGGAGTCCAACTAAAATCTGGGGACACAAATCATGTTCAAAGTCAAGCAAAAGTTGTATTTTAAACCATGAATATTCACAAGGTCGCGCAAGACAACTGCAAATCTGGTCAGACCTTAACTCAGTGAGCGTTTAAACTATTTCGGTTTTATGACCTCCATGACTGCATTTAGGGCTCTGTCAGGACATCTTCACAGGATGAGTGCTTTATATTTTTAATGCTCATTTTTCTTTACCTTAGAATGACACTTGGCAATGTTATTTAAAACAACATGCATACGGATGTCAGAAGAAAAATCATTTTTTCAAGATTTCACATTGTCCAACAATAACTTGGGAAGTTAGGTTACAGAATCACTTGTGTCCAGCGGATCCACTACATGCTACATGCTCCACTTTAATTGACTAAAGATTTGTTTGGACGAAGTTTATTAATTCTGTTTTGTGAATTTTCTGAGAGAAAATCAGTTATTGCCAGCCAATGGTTGCATACTGTTGCTTTCGAGGTCATTTACGCACTTGTCATCTGAAGAGAAAAGGCTCACTTGAATTGTAGTAATATGGAATTAATCACGTCAAATTCAGAAGGTGTAAGTCGTGTAATTGCAAACTGTAAGCAATTAGAGGAACGAGATTTGATTTGATGTTCAAGAGGACACCGGTCAAGGTCTCCAGATTTAATTTCTTGATCTGGAATACATCCAGAGAGACGGTAACCTCAATTACGTTGCGAGACTGGGCCGTAATGGTGGGACGCACGAACAATTCACAGTGGAAAGGCGATACTGAGGAGAGTGTAATTTCCCCCAGGAGTGCTCTCAATGACATCACAAATGAAGCAAACTTTTCTTTAAATGTCACAATACTGTGCATAGAGTTCTGTAAATAGCTATTTGCTTCCTTCCTTGTTTATTTATTTATTTTGCATGTTAATTGCAGTGTTTAATCAATTAATTGACAACTCATCGATTAACAAATTAATCGTAAGTATTTTTGAGAAATAATTGTTTAAAGACCCAGTTTAACCGTTCAAGACCTTGGAATTTCAGCCTTTCAGTTTAAAATAATGGTTTTGAAAAAAAAAATCAAAAACATTTGCTTTTATGTTGGAAAACAATGATCAACATTTTGCGTATTTTCTGTAATGTTAGACCAAACCAGTAAATGAATGCTAATTAATTTAAGTTGCGTGCATTATCTACACTATTTGAAATAATAGCCTTTAAAAAAAGGTCTGGAATTTTTTTTCTTGGTTAATCTATTAATCGACCAAATAATTGGCAAAGCAATCGATTGTCAAAATAGTTAGTTGCAGCCCTAAATACAGTTTAGTTATTTCCTTTAAACCACAAGTTGCCACCAACAAATAAAATATTGTGTCGCATCAGGCAAACATTTTTCTGAAACCCGTGTTGCATATCAATGTGTTCCATCCGTTCGCAGAGAAGTCCTCTGTGGGCAATAAAAAAGGTTGCCAACATTTTGCATCATGGAGAAAATCCCCGAATCTGCAAAAATCCTTTTAACATGATGAAAGAGGATAGGCGATTATCTCCTCGGTAAAATGAGCCTTTGGACAAAGATGATGCCTTTCACACATCAGGCCTCTTGAACCCCAAAAGCGGATATGTCATTCTGGCAAACTACTGGCTTCACCTGTCAAGAAACCGTTGCACACACTCTAAAGCACAGGTATCAAACTCAAGGCCTGGGGGCCAGATTCAGCCCACCACATCATTTTATGTGGCCCGCAAAATTAAAATCACGAGTGTCGACTCAATGTGTCTTGTTAAAATACCAAAACTCTTGATTCCTTCCTTTTAATAACAGTGATATATTTCAACATTTGAAAATTCTGTTGTTTGTATGTAATAATATCTACATACTTACATTTCTATTTGAGTCATTAATGGCCCCATGAGGGAATCCAACACTCCGATATGGCCCGCAACAAAAAAATGAGTTTGACACCTTTGCGCTAAAGGTTGGCTACTTGAAATCAACCCTTTCTTTTTTTTTCAATGTGAAGAATGCATTAAAATAGGAATATTTTTGCTAGTGCCAGTCATGTGCTTCTGTGAAGCTCCTTGTTTATCTGCTGGATAAACTGACGCCATGTCTGCCTCACTTGACACAAATGGCCTCCTCTGGTTCTTTTTCTCTGTAATTATTCCTCCACCCCATTGTTTTCTCTCTTCCTTGGGGAATCTGATTCCTTCCCTCAAAACAAAATTTGCTGCCTTGAAGGTAGATTTTTAGAGGCTTAATTAATAACATGTCTCGTGACTTGTCAAACAATCAACACTTTCCCATTTTCCGATCACTGCGTTGCTGTTGTCGCATTACGGGACATGCAAATGGTGACTAATTTTCTTGTTTACAAAGACACTCTGATTCTGATTTTGACTTTCAACTAGAAACTGTCATGCAAACATTGTTTTGTGATAATCAAAATCCACAGAATGGTGAGTACTTAGCAAATTGACACATCACAAAGGGAGGAATAAAAGCTTTGCAACGTGATAGTGTGTTTTCTACTTATCATTGCTGCAATCTCAGACAGTATTCTGAGATATGTAAACAGGATAATTAAAATAAGACATATTCTTTATTGAGTCACAAAATTTGAAATGTTTTGTTTTAAACAAGGTTTTCGACTTGTTTTTGTAAAGGCCATTATAAGTTCTCAAATGGAGCGACTAGAAAATTCTGCTCAATGAAGTGATTTAATAATTGGAATATCGGTCTGTCTTTATTTTAATGGTGCACCACAATTTTACATAGAGGTAGAAAACAAACAACGGAAGACGCATTGTGACTGAAACAAGCAAAAGACAATACTTTGTGCTGGAATAAGATCAGTAAATCGTTATAAAAGCAACAACAAAAAACGCAGTCTAATATGTGTACTTCCTTGTTTAAGATTTCTCTTCTGTTTTCAATTTTTATTTTGTGCATCTATATGGTCTTTTTGTGTTGCATCATCGGAAACTCAAAAGAAGGACTTGAGAAAGGCAATGCAAACGAAGAAAACAATGTCCCTGTAATTGACTGGACGGCGACATTTTGACCTTAGCTGAGCTTCTTGCAAAAACTCTTTAGCCTTTCTCTAAGTTTTGATTTGTTAGTAAATAAACAAAGATGAATGAATAGGGGTGATAATGGGCACACTGTCATGCCACATCCTTAGTGAAAAACAAGAAAGTAAACAGAAACATATGTCTTCAGACTATATTAATTACTTTTATTGCACCTTGTAGCACAATAGCCAAAAACATTTGTCGATACAATATTATGTATGTTGGACTTTGTACAAGTAAGGGCCGCCAAACATCCAGACTGGACAACAAATTTTACAGCACTCTCACTCAAACTCGCGTGACTTTTTTAAACTTCTCGTTTCCCATCCCAGAGCCAATTAATTCAAATTCTGGTTATGGTTGTTTTATTTTGGTTTTCAGTTACTCTCTATGGAATTTGTTGCACAGCTCAAATATGTACGACAAAAAAAAACAAAAAAAACCCAAAAGAGCTTTCCCACCTCAGCATCACCACCTGAATCTGGTAGCATAGCACCAAACCTGCCCCGGTTCAGTATCACCACTGGCGAAACATATCTATCTTTATGAGGTGTAAGTGATATGATAATATTTCCAGTTTGATCTACAAGGAAGACGATGATGACACCATCTGCTCCTCGACTAATGATGAAAGGCCGGTCTACCTGACCAAAATGTCAATAGGTCGCACTTAACTTATGTGTCAATGCCCTAGGTCTTTTCTTCCCTGTATTATTGATGTGATCATCACACTGCATGATCTTCTATTCTTGTCCTTCTCTAGCTGCTTAACCTCTCTAAAATAGCCGTGTTATTGTGGTAAGAGTGAAGATTTTGAGTGCCCACTACCTGCTTGGCCTCGACTCTGCAAACAATTATTTCAGCAATCTTGACTTTAACAGGACTGTTGATTGTGCTGAAGATTTGCACTTATGTAAAAAGGTCTATGTGTAAAAATGATGCGGGAAGTAAAATTGATCAGGGAACAAATAAATGGCAGATGTTGTTTTAATCGTCGTCCAATTTTACCTTCAACCAAAAGCCTGATTTTTTGTTGCTGCTCTCTGCAGTTTCATTATTGACTTTAAAGACATGGTAAACAGAATGTGCCCTCAAACAAATGCTGTAATCCCTTTTTTTTTTTAATCCTCTGCCCGATATTAGTTCATTCACATGTAAATTAGTCACGTTTTAAAACATTCTGTCATATTTATCACCAGATCAAAATGGGAAGGGATTTTATTATCATTAAGACTTTATTATCTTTATCAGTCACAAAGCAATCTGCACAGTCCGCATATTTGCTCAATCAAAAAACGCATACATAGCAAAAATTTCATTAGTATGACACTGTCGTCAGCAAGCGTAATCTCACTCCCAGTCTCTGCCATGTGCTGGCATTTTACGAACCACTTTTGATTTAGTAAGATTTGTGTCGAGTCGAGACCAAGTCGGCACCGAGGTTCACTTTTTTACCATTATTGCTGCGAGCAAAAATAATTGATTCTGGGATCAATTTGTGTTGGCTCCAAAAAAAACATAAGGGTATCAAAATGGATCAATGGACAGATGGCATTTCTTCCATAGAGACATTCCTGAATGCAGTTGTGTTCTTGGAGTCCAATAGCATGAGGCATGGCACCCGAGCTGCACCATAAACATTCACATAGAGCCCTTCATTGCTCTGCACAGAAAAATAACTCCAGTCCGAGAGTGTCGTCTAGAGGGATCAACATAAACAATTTAGGACAAACAGATGCACAGCTCTGACATCCTCATTCTCTGAATAGGATCTTGGTTGCTGAGGTCTCTTGGCTGTCAAAATGCAGCTCATCCATTTAATATAGAGTTCAAATTCATATAGAGCTGTTTTTATTAGAAAGAAAAAAAAACATTTATAGAGACTGCAGGCTGTCCCGAATCACTGCACCATGGCTTTCTCGGACATAAATAATATGTGGTGAAGAATGGTGCTGGCATTTATTACTTCGAAGCATACGATTTACTGTACTGAACAATAATATGAAGGAGCAAATGTTTGAATATTTTCCCTGTCATCAGGACAATGTAGACTATATCCTCCACATGTAGCTGAAAGGAGAAACTCAGTCTTGTTTTGGTTACCTGCCCCATCCTCCAAACGTATAAAACAAAAATCAAACCACCTCCAATTCAAAGTGTCTCGATGCAGAAAGGTGCAAATATTGCCAAGAGGTCTTGAACATCTGTGCTCACCAGACGACGTACCATCCTGTCTAAAAGCCATAAGAGAGCCAGAGTGTCCATGACAGTAACCGAGTGGCTCTTTCTCTCTGCTGTCACCCTCCAGTGAAGCAGCTTCTCTCCTGACAGTCCAACGGCAGACAGTGAAACTCATTCTCCACGCAACACTGCCCTCCAAAACACCCCCTGCGCCTACTTTCGGCAGAAATCCGCACGACCACCCCCTCCATGGCATCACTCCAATGACACCCCATAAAGTGGTCGTCCACTTCCTCGTCTTCCCATATTGATGCAAGCAATGAATTGGAATATCATGGAAAACCTAATCTATTTTAATAGTTCACTTCAAAAAGTGAAACTAATAGATTCTCTACACAAAGGGCTCTATTTTCACAACTGGTTCAAGTCTGACATGGGGCGTATTGTAAATCTGTACAGAAGCGAGTCAGGCTGGGTGCTGGTAATTTCACGGGCACGGAGAAACCGTCACATTTACAAAAGGGTCGTTTGCGCTGTTATGGGCGTGAACACAGCCGCCTATTTGCCGCCAATCAAAGAAAGCAAGTCTCTCTTATAGCCTTTGGCACACTCATAACTTGAACTAGTAGGATACCGAGTGCTTGTGGGCATTTTTGGGCTACTGGGAGGGTTTTGTTGGACCTTGTTCAGTGCAGCACAATAGCTTAAAGTTAATTTGCATACAATATGGTAATCTTTCTGTTTCTGTAGTCTTAGCAGTGCAAGCATACTAGTTTATGGTCAAGGTCGATAACAAGGATATTGAATTCATGCCAAACAACTTTCCATTCATTTACATGGTATTAGTGTATATTATCAGTGCTGTCATGTTTGTGGAATGTGTTTGAAATGCATGTTTGCTGACTTGATTCACAATTACTGTAAATATTGACGACAATGCGTGAACACACCAGAAAAAAAATCCCCTATTTCGACCTCTTTTAACACTGAAGGACATTTGTGTACTTATTTTCTTACTCATTTAGCTCCCTTGTCCTTTATTCCTCAACATGAATGCACTTTCTGGATGCTTGGCTTGCATTTATCGACAGGTCCTTGTGATTACGCTCCATCTAGAAGCGATTCATCACAGGGTAGTTGTGTCAGCTCCGATTGTTTATTCAGGGTCCTTCAACCTTTTACGTACTAATGACAACAATACTTCTGACACAATGACATAGAAACTGATACAAACAGTTGATTAAAACCACAATTTGCTATTATGCTGAATGTAGTTGTTTTGACTCGTAAGCACGCCGCACTTGTTTCGCGTCAGTGAGCCGGTCCCATTTGAGAGTAATCGGAGACAATGACATCATAAGTGTGTAACAGACAACCCTGTAATTTCGGTTTGTTTTGGTCACAGTCATTGCAGAAAACCCTTCACAAAGATTATTTGGAATAGAAAAACAGTATTCAGTACTTTTTGGGCAGCTTTTTGGTCTAAATTTTGAGCCTGTTGTTGCATGTTTTGCAGACCGGACTTGATGACTGAGGACTGCTGATATTTGTATTTGAAATGCTGTCTGGTTTATATTCCCTTCTGTCTGCGTGGCGAAGTACCCAATGTCCGATGGACAGCTACCGGTTTAGTGCCCAGTGGTTTGAAACTGCTTGTTTAGTACACTTGTGCATGAGCTTTTGTATTCTGAAGGGGGCTGCCAGACTCAAATCGTGACCACGGTGGATTTGTCAAAATACATGGTGTCGCTAAAGCAGTATTTTCACCCTTTTCACTTTTTAGTTTCCTCTTCTACCATCAACTTATCTGCTCCTTGGTATGGTTTAGCGGATGTGTGGAGAATATCAAGTGGCTTCTCCATTCACATGTGTAATCATCTGGCTTTCCCAGATGTCAGGCTGCTGTTGCTGCATGTTTTCTTCGACCCAAGTGTTGTATAAGCCGTGTTTCCCATTTTTTTATTGAGCCAAGGCAGCAATTCTTCATGAGAAAAATCTCACCATACAAAAACATCACAAAAGTATGAACACTGAAATATTGACCGTCCTGTTTCAATTTACTCACAAATTGATCAACTCACTGTAAAATCTGGGCCAGTTTATTTGCACGCACGGCATGTCTTATTTTGTTGTATGATTGGCAACAGGCTCATTGTCCTGTCTGTCATCTAATTCTGCCAGTCACTGTACATCACTTGTTAAAGAAAAATAATTGTCTCAACCCACCCTCCTGGCGCGGTGCTCTCTTCAAAACAAGAGAGTTGCAAGTGGAGGAGCTTGACCAAAACAGTGAAAAAGAAGGCAACATTAAAACACCAAAATTGGCTGAAACAAAAAAAAAAAAGGACTACTTTCAACCATCTAGTTTATAGTGAGACTATTGAGAGCATAAAAACATGCACAAATGTGACTAGATCATAATAATGGTTACCAGAGGGTATAGAGAAATAACTACCATGTATAGGTGTACGAGTGTAAAAAAATACTTATAAATATCCATAAAAAAGTATACATGTCCATTTATGTTTTTTGAGCGGTAAATTTAGTGTACTCGAGATAAATGAGTAAACAAGGATACTTATCATTTATATATTTTTTTTGTAGCCAGCACCTCATTAATCCATTTTATTATATTTCCTTAATAAATAGTATTCTCGTGTCTTTGGTGTGATATTTGTAGGAGGTGTGTGTGTGTGCGACTCCCTGTATATATTTTACTATATATTGTTTGCTGAATTCTCCGTCAGTGTAGGAAATGAATATATGCTTGGCTGCTCGCTGGCTGCCAGTTTTAATGCTCCCTGGGTGAAGGAGAGGGCCAAGTAAAATGCATCCCGCTGCTCTGTGGAGATTTAAAAGAGCTTGCCCGTTGCATTGAAGCAGATATGATTTTCGGGTTTGTGTTTGTTCTCGTATTTAATGTGAAATTTGTTTACGAGCTTTGACCAAGTGCTTGGTATCTTGCAATTTCTTCAGTTGTTTGAACGCATCAACGTCGTTGATGGTATTGATTAAGTTGGGAGTTTTAACTTGGTCAACGTACTTTGTTATGATAAATTGTGTCCGTACAGAAAGCTTTGGAACACTGGGCATTCATATATATATTTTTTCGATGTTCAAATCTGACCCCTGCTCGTAAAGGAGTAAAACAGGACATCAGAGAGTTATTCGCCAATGCGTCTTCACACAGCACGTCTGTTGTATTGTGTGCACCTGTGGAGAGACGCTTATTCCCTTTGCAATTGGTGGTCCACTGAGCGATGGCTCCGTTACCAGTTGTGATGAATCAGAGTGCAATGGTGCGCTTTTCTCCCCGTTAAATGGAATGCAATCAATAACGTTAGCAGATTTTCAGCAACCAGAGCGTGATAACCCCGGTATGAGGGCCTTGGAAAACACATGATAGTCCATGCAAATGCCGGGAGAATCAAAAGGTTTTTCTGAGATGTGATACTCAACACTTTGCACAAACGTTTGAAGCGATCAATGAGTGTCTCAAAGTGCACAAAAGTGGTCTGCCATTACAACTCTAGGGAATGTTTGCAATCGTCAAGACAGGAATGGGCATCTATTTTATTTTTCAAATAGATTTTACATCGCTGGGAAAGAGTCCTGAAGGCAAACGTTTTTCCCCACTGGCACATAGCAGAAAAGCTTATGTTGAGACTCTAGTGTGCGCCTTGTGTAATACATTTGAAGGGAATAAACGGAGCCACATTGGCTATGTTTGAAGTTAGCTATGACTACTCCCACAGGAGCGCAGACCTCCCTCTGTATTTGTCTCCAAAACGACCGACGGTGTCTCACCCACCTCAGTGCAAAGATATGCCCCGTATCACACCAGATTGCATTTTCATTCAAATAATGCGCTTAGTTTTTAACCACTCTCATTTTTCTATTAATAATTAATTATTTTATAATTATTTTACAATTGGTTCTTTTTTTACACTATATAGTCAAATATGTTTAAAATAATGGCGACAAAGTGAGGGTTTACACAACCCTGACACAAACAAAAACAGAGGTAAAATATTTCAAATTTCAAAATTCAGACGAATCAGAAGTTGACCAAGATCCTGGAATTGTGTTTGACCAATGAGCTTCCAGTTCTTGGATAGTGGCGTTACCCGAATTTGTACATATGTCAAAACGCTGGAGTCTATCACTACCTGCCGTTCGTCACTGCGAAATATCTGCGAACCCCCAGTAATTTCAAATATGACAAGCTTTTCCACTGTGATTTTCCCTCTTGCACTTAAACTCACTTATGTGTTAACATTGAGTTCAAAAACAAAATCTCTGGTATGATCACCCATATATATATATATATATACAACAGTCATCAAATGTGTGTTATCCAAACACTAATGCATTCATGTTTTCTGTTCAACTCGCAAATTAGTCTTAGATAAATAAAGATAAAATATAAAGATAAAATGGAGATCAAATAAACCTGAAGGTATTGTTGTTAAGTTAATGTCAAGTACAATAATATTATCCCTGAATAATATTAAACTCTTAATAGCTCTTCAAGAAAATTACGTATATTATTATTATGGAACATATTGTAAATATTAAAACTGCACTTATGAGTGTGGCTAATCTCATGGTTAGTTCTTCATGAGATTGTAAAAAATATCTTTCTTTCTGCTGTGCTTATAAAATACAAAGACACAGCCGACCAACAAAAAATCCCGAAAGACAGATTATGAGCTAATAAACCACTTAGGGTGCTAAAATTAAGGTGTAAAGGAACAGCCAACAGACTTACAGAGTCCCAATAAAAGAAGGACATTATCAGAGCTGATGGGGATATTGCGGTGCAGCAAAATGACGTAAAACTGAACCGACAGAACATAACCTGTCAGCAAAAAAAATCCTGCAGCTTCTTGTTAAACTGCTAAAAAAACTGCTTCATCTTCTGTTTCGTCTCACACTTGTTGATTGTAAATCATCAAGTCATAATTACTTGTTCAAACGACTGAGTATCATGGCTCCCAGTCGACTGAAGACCTCCGCCAAGGCCGAGCAATCCAAATTTGGATCAGTACCAAAATGTACATAGTACAGTTGTAACACTTTAAGATGCCAGAAATGTTGTCAGCATTCCTGCATCATTTACTAAAAAAAATATGATTACGATAAAAAGTCTGAATTTGCCCCATAAAACTGTTGAAAACAAGTTGAAGTATAGCTGCACCAAAATTCTAATATTTATTGCATTTCTCTCTTGGCGCATGGAGCACCCTTCTAGAGTTTGTCGTTAAAAATTGTTAAAACTGCATGGAAAAATGAGCACACAAATTCAAATACAATGGCTTATAAATATTATGCACTCAAAAATTGTTTCTTTGTTTTTCCATCTGCTTTTTCCATCTAGAACGCATTCACACACATCAAGACATGCAATTCAACATTAAATGTAAAGAACTAAATTCATTTTGTATAATAATTGCTACGGTTGGGCATCCAAAAGTGGCCAAGGAAGAACCTCCTAGATTTGGTACACTATAATTAAGCATTATGCAGATTATGTTGTATTTCCCCTTATTTTTTAAAATTATGTTGATTTTGCAAGCTCAGGCAGTTTTGTTATTTTCCTTTTCTTTCCATTTTTCAATGAATAATACATAAATCATGACAGTCCGTACTATTTCAGCAGGGGAGTTTTATTTTTGTTTATTTGTTTTGTTACTGACGTAAACAATTCTTCAACCTGGAGGGCCTTCTCTTGATGTAATTATTTCTTTCACCCTGCAAAAAACATTCTTTTTTGGCCAAAACCCTCACATTGATACACTCTCCACTTCAATTTCTCATTTTTTGTGTTTTGTTTTTGACAGTAAGAGGAAGTCCAGATGCAGTTTGTACTATGTCTAGCCAAAAAGTGTGCAAGCAAAAGGCTTGTTGGAGCTCGGTTCATTAGAGTCTAGTGCGTGCATGCATGGGAAAAAAAAGCTCATTTTGGAATGTTCCATGTTTGGCCCAGCCAAAATGTCAGAAAGAAAATAGTATGCACACACACAGACACACACACTATATTCAGATCAACACGGGGAGGCCAGAGACAGAAACAACAAAGAAACAATTTCTGAGTGCATAACAATTATAAACTGTGCAAAAGAAGCAGATTTTCCACTGTTCCCACTTGAAGAAAGTTCTCGCATTTTCACAGTGGATGGCCAGACAGCGTGACCTTCACTTTCAAAGGCTGATTAAGATGGCAGCTGAGTGCTGCGTTACAGCTCCCAAACGTTTTGCTTGACCAGCTCCATCCAGAACCAAGAGGAGAGACCGGAACGATAGTTAGGCGCCCAGAGGTGACATTTACAATTTAAAAATGAGAACCGCGTGTACTTAATTAAGAAATAGCATGGGGACGTCAGCTCCTCTACCCGCCACCACTTTCAAGGAAAGCTTATTTCATGCTCCAAAAAGCATTTGTGTCTCAAAGGCAGACGCACACGCGCAGGCAGGCAGACATGCGTGTTTGACTCCGCTACAAAACAAAAAAGTGTCAGACAAAGATTTACAGCATAATTAATCCCAGATAAAAAGTCTTCGAGCCGATGCAGAAGAGAGCAAAAACATATGCTCATATGAACATATGAATATAAACTGAGTAGCTGAACTGCACGCTGTGTTGCTTTTCATGCGTGGCATTATGCAAGTAAGGCGGAGAAGGACTACCATTACACGCTATTCATACGCAGCCTAACCACACAATAAATTATCCACCTCCCATTTTTCCAAAATAAAAACAGCAGCGGAATAAATTAATAAATTTGCATCCTTTTCAGGACAGGTGTCGTCATGGCAACAAGTGGAGAGCGATACACTGTTTTGTGTGTACACTGCAGCATCTGTGGCCCTGAGGGCTCAAGGATGAGCACGGATTAAGAGTATAAGGTTGCAGTGTACTAGCCACCAGACAACATTTACAAGTAGCTCGACAAAACACTCTTAGTTTGCGCTTTGTCTTTAAGCAAGGTTAAGGCCGGCATCTGTCACTGTGATTTAGGATTGCTACAGAGCTTTGTTTATTGTGCTCAAAAATGGGTCCCTGGAAACATTGCGTACGTGACTGACTGCTTTCGGTGATAAAAAAGATGCGGTACTTGTTGGGTGGAAGTGAATCAAAGGGATGATGGAGCAAGTGTTTTTCAGAGTTACATTAAAATGGAAACTGGCGGCCTTTTGCATAACAGGTGGATGCAAAATGAGCAGACAAAAAGACATGATTAAAATGTGGTTTTGTCGTTATGGCATATTTGTTCAAATGGTCATGGGGCTGACTCCAGATGTCTTATCATTTCACAGATCGTATTTAGTATCTCTTACTACGTTCAAGACGTAACAAAGGAGTTGTTGTGAGGAAGTAGAGTATTATCAGACTTTTTCAAGCTAATGTACGAGCTTTCACAGTAGCGTCGTCACCTGCTGAGAAGCCACTCAGTCATTATTTCCCCCCCCCCCAAATCAAACCAAATTATAACTCTGCCTTGAAGCACTTTATACTGAGATTCTTTTTCTGGGAGCAAAATGGATGTCAAGATGAAATTCTTGGACTATCTAATTACTTTATTAGCGACCCTTCTCTGTGATTAATTGCAGTGCTACGTAGCCCAATGTGACGACGGCGCCACTCATCAGGAGATGATGTGACTGCAGACGAGGATCATTTTGATGAGATTGGAAATGATTACGCCAACCTATACGCACTTACTTGTAAGACTCATCGCATCCTGGATTCAGACTGAGGACTATGGATTGATTCCAATTCAGAAGGAAGAGGCTTACTTTCAGAGACTGATTGCCGTGTCAGAGCCATTTGAAATACAAGTTATTCTAAAATGACACATTTACGGCAATAAAATGCAAGCTAGATTGCTTGTTCAAAAAGTTGAGTCTACTAAAGTTACACGATAACAGAAGCTGGACTGTTTTACCATCCATAGAGGGCAGTCTCTGTCTGAATCTTTGTATGAGCATGGAGAAGAAAGGCAACCTCAGTGTGCCAGAGTCTGTCAGCTCAAGGGAGGTGAGATAAGAAAAGCCACCGTGTACGATGACGGCTGCAAGCTAATCGCCATCGTTATCATCATATTGCAACTGCACAGAATAGTTTCATCCACAGACGGAGGGGGACTTCATTGAAGATAGCGAGGCTAGAAAAGAAGTCCTCCAAAGACTTCAGAAGAGCAAGCAAGTGTTGGAACTGTTACTTCCCTTGTCAAAACAAACAAACAAAAAAGAAAATCAAGCCTGCCCTTTCTTGTGTCTTTCTCCCCAAGAACAACTCTGAACAGGCTGTCAGCAGGGCTGGCTAGTTGGTCTGCCCCGGAGGGAAACGACAATAATTCCGTTTTTCACAAGTTCATGTATTAATAATTTTATCAACGCATGATTTCTAAGTACACAATGTTTTGACCAGGGGTGGAACGACTTCAGATTTATTTCTCGTCGACCCTAAGGTGAGGATAGTTGAGTGGCTGTCCGACTAAGTATTTCAAAATGTTGGTATTGACATGATTACGTCCACACACGTACTAGATGTTTTTGCTCATATCTAAAATAAATCTTTTGTCATACATCTGGTTTGAAAGTGAAGGGTCCTCTGCGCTTATGGAGAAATGCTTGCCCCCTCCGGGTCCCGGATTTAATTTCGAGGGTTGCATGGATTGAAATGGAAGACCTTCAGAAAACACAGATCAACCGAGATGTGTGGGATAGCATTGTTTGGTCTGTCTTGACCCAGTGGGCCGAATGATGATGATGAGCTCACAACCAGGACGTGCAATCTGTTAGCAATTTAACACCCGCTGTTTAGGATCTTAGTAAATCAGGCCCTATGAGTTAGTAATTCTTCAAGAGTTTACGATAACAAGGCCGCCCTCAGGTGCCGAGAGGCTCGGAACTGAGATTATACAGCACTAATTATTCAAACCAAACACACATCGCTGTTCAATTCAGGTGGAAAACAAACTCATCTATGCCTTGCAGGGACAGACCCAACATGCTTTGATGGCTGTTATTCTTCCCACAGCAGTTTAAGTTATTTTCCCTTTATTGCAGTTGTATTTTCTATCCAGCTCCTCTGTGGCTGTTTGCATTCAGTCCCTGTTTGTTCAGATCTCTGCAAAGCGTCACCACACTCATTGCGGGAGACAAAAAAAAAATCTATTCGCATTGCAGTGGAAATGCAAACTCGACACTTTCACAGCACTTATCGAGTCAGCATGATGTTTTTACTTGACTCTGTTTTCCACTGTGACCCACATGCATGTGACAAAATACATGGCTGTAGCGTCAGCAACATGGAGGGGGGTTGTAACAAGCATAACAATTCCCTCTCGGAGACCAAAACGCAGGCCCATGAGTTGATTATTACCCCGAAACGCTGCAGGGATAAACAGCATGTTTGTTAACGCAGTGTTTCGCATGCTAATTAAGATTTTGTTTTTGCCAAACAGTCTTTAGTATGCTATGCTGTGTTAGGACAACAAGGGATTAATTTCTCAGCCATGTATTAAACTTAAATTTAAGATATTTTATGGAAATAGAAAAAGAAATGTTATTATAACCGAATTGCTTTATCAATCACATGCAGGCAGTGTGAGCATGTGTGCGTGTGTATGCGTGTGCGTGTGTGTGTGTGCTGATGACTGCAGCACAATGTGATTGCTGTATTGACTGCAATCATTCACAGTTATGGCCATGGCCACTGGCTGATGGACCCGACCAACACAGAACCCAGAAGTCTGCATCAGCTTTGTGCTCACTCACTGACTGCCTGGCGTGGGATCAATGCAGAATTGCAGATGTGAGCAAAAAGCTGCAGAAGACACACAAACCCGCACATAGGTTCTCATCGCCAAAACGCTGCCGTGCTGTCAATATCACGACAATAGGGAGAGTTCATAACCTTTCACGGGCTATGAGTTGCTTAATGGACATAAGAAGAATGAGAGGCAACGAAAAGGGAGAGACTCGTGGGAATAATTATGAGCGACTCATTTTAAATGAGAAGGCTGCGAAAGCTTACACATTAATGCCAAGTGTATATGAACCCCGCGGCTCACAGTTGATAATGAATTTGTGTAATCCTCATCACATTTAGTGTGCTGTATTCACATGACATGGCTACAGTTTTTCCTGCACGCGATTCACACGACATACAAGTATAATAAGCTCAGAAATCAATCGACCTGTTTAACTGTATAAACAGTCTCTCTGTGTGATGTTAATCCTTCTGTGCTTGTGCAGTGCTTAGGTTAATATAAGGCAAAAGGGCTTAAAGGGATGAAATGTGTACTTACAGTGTTTGAGTGTTGACTGAAGATTTCTTCGTCAACAGGGATCACCCATAAATGCTCTCCCACACAATTCTGCAATGTGGGAACCTGTTGAGGCATGGAATGGAAAACACTAAATGAACGTGTTAATCAAGCATCATGCAGTAATCATTATGTTACTGAGCAAAAGCAATATTGATTTTTGATTTGAATATTCATGTCAATTTGATTACCTTTCAACAGTCCCATACAGACAAGTTTTTTTTACTAACTGACTCATTAGAATTGTACTTAAAAACTAACAGTTATCACAACTAAGTAGAATGTAAAAAATGTTGGTGTTTTTTTGCTTCAAGTTAATAAATATTGTGCTGCTCCTTCACGGTGTGCAGGCCTTTGCCACCAGGGGGCAGTGAAATACAGATATCCTCGAGTTTATTGTATGAGGCGATATCATTCAGTTCTTACTGTAGTCATAATACCGTATTTTCTTCTTGGACTATTAAGCGCGCTGATTATAATGACTTCGTGTGTTATATAGTTTTTATGTTTTTTTGGTAGTGTAGCGGCAAAATACGACAGCCTAAAAGAGCTAAATAAATGGTTTGCATTAGCGGGGCAATAGTTGATTCTTAGACACAACTTCTAGTTCTGTTATGACAAAAACATACACCTGCTAGCATAATCTGAAAGTAAAATATAAATAGGGAAAGAATTGAATCAAAGACGACAAACTGAAAAGTCGACATTTTGTCTTTGCCGTTCATTGCAAATTATGGACTGAATACATACCAAAACATTGTGACTGATTATTGGGCACTGTCTACCACATAAAATCAGTTCGAGGTCATTAAACCCAACCACAATTATTCTTCAAGGCTGGATTAAAAAATACACTGTGCGTTTCTGGAACGGAAAAATAAATACACGTCTATGAGTATAGATATATAAACTCGGAGTGTGACTCCAACCTTTGTGTTCAAATATCTGTTGCTTAAAGGGTTGGAACACCGTGTCACGGATGCTTTCCATCAGCCTGTCAAAGGTGTTTACTATATGTCGGCAAGCGAGACACGAAAGTAACAATATGGTGTTTCAAATGCACTCTTTGTTTTATGTTTCGTTTGAAAGTAAACTTCACCTGGAATAGCTTTTTTGACTTGTTTACTATCTACTCACTATCATACTGTACTTGTATCTTAAATTTTTGCTCAGAAGTAAAAGCACATAAAATAAATCTGTCCAATCACGAATTGCATCTCATGGCACCACTGTATTATCTATAATATATGATATATGTAGTATATATCATTAATCACAATTCCAGTTCATGGAATAGGATAAGTGGAACAGACAATGGCTGGCTGGATGGTTAAATGGAACATAATGAGACTGATATTGAGACCAGATTAGTTAATTGGCTATAGTACTGTTTTATGGTGGTGTTGGATGATTCATTGCAAAATCCTTTTTTCTATACAATATCTATATAATATACAATTTCTATATATATTTTTAAAATAGCCTCTAAAAAGAAAAGGAATTTTAAAATCTGTGACATTCTTATGTATATACATAACTTTACTATTTATATACTATTTTACTTTATTTAAGAACAGAACATGACTAATGCTTTGTTATTATTATTATTATTATTGAGCAATTATGTCATAACACAGTTAATGTAGATTGTTTTCTTGTTTTTGCATTTCATTATTTATCACTAGATGCTTTGAATTACGAGTCAAGTTAAACTTGTACTTTCCAATACGTTCTATGCATCTTCATGGATGGCTAGACGCTTCTGGATAACTAATGATGCATTTCCACTGCACAGTTTCAGTCGGCTTTGACGTACCTCTGTTGGAATGGACCACTACAAAATGCTGCATTTTTTTCCTCAGTGTTACTAGGTGAATCTGCATATCAATCTCCGTCTTGCTCTCTCTCTCTCTCTCTCTCTCTCTCTCTCTCTCTCTCTCTCTCTCTCTCTCTCTCTCTCTCTCTCTCTCTCTCTCTCTCTCTCTCTCTCTCTCTCTCTCTCTCTCTCTCTCTCTCTCTCTCTCTCTCTCTCCTCTCTCTCCTCTCTCTCCTCTCTCTCCTCTCTCTCCTCTCTCTCCTCTCTCTCCTCTCTCTCCTCTCTCTCCTCTCTCCCCTCTCTCTCCTCTCTCTCCTCTCTCTCTCTCTCTGAAAATTCATTTCCTGTGCATGCTGTCAGTCTTGGCTTTTCTATAAAATTGGTTTTAAGGGTAAGGACGAAGGCAGATTTCAAGAGTATTATTTATGAAGGGGACACAATTCCGTCACCATTTAAAGCAGTGATGCGGAACCGACAGGCAGGGGTGTAGCTTTAGAAGTTGGGAGGAAGGACAAAATGCTCAGCAGTTTGCCAACTTTTTTTGTCTTCAGTTGCTCCTCTCCGTACTGGAAAAGGTGTGTTGTGTTAGGGTTCGGGTTATTATTATTTTTTGCAGTTGACTTGACTTGTGGCTAAAGACATTATTCTGCTCAAAATATATTACACTGTGTCAACAGGGCGGACATTTCATTAGTCGTTTGATATTAAAAAGATTATCTCAGAAGGAATTTTCATAATTATTCAAATAAATTAGAATTTCAAGTGTGAAGAAATAGAACAATGAACAGTTTAATGCAGGGCAATGTCCCTCTTTAATGATATAATTGATGAATATACTAAAAATCCAGAATATGGAAAGGACCACACAATTGAGAAGAGCAGGCACTAATAAGGCCACATTTGATTCAGGTCCGATCCACATTGCACATTTGGCTGCAATTTTAACGACATATATTAGCTGCTTTGGTTTTACGTGGATCTGAATGAAACTTCACCTCCTTTTAATAAGAATCCCGAGATCAAGCAGCTCATGCATTTAGCTTGTTAGCAGGCATGTTGTCATAGCGACAAGCCAATAAAGCCAGTACCATCTTTTCCCTTGGTGAATTAAAAAAAAAAAGATCATCATCACCATCTTCCAAACCCACTTTTCCAAACTGCTTTTCTCTTTTTTGATATCTTGTTTCAGTCTGTCCTGCCACCACGTTTCTGCCAAACAATTATTGCCAGCAGCATTTAAGCCAATGACCAGTCCTGCCCACACCCTCTGGACTACATTGTCTCACTGCTGTATTTGATCAGTGCAAACATTTCTGTCTGCACACATTTCCTCGGTTGCGATCTTGACCTTCTCTGCTACACCTCTCCTTTTCGTTAAACCTGCATTGTAAACACAACCTGCACTCTGGCAGGGGACATAAAAAAAGGGCTTGTCATATTGTATGTTTGTTTTTGACTTGAACAGGAAAGTTGGGGTACTTTGAAAAGAAGATTTGTTGCTGGGCAGATTTTGCTTTCTGTGCTAAATTGTGCATGTCATATTTCACATGAGACGATATGAATGAACTGACCTTGCACCATTACCAGCTATTAGCAATTTCTATAAATTAGTTTATGGGCTTAAATTCCTATGGTGAATGTTTTTAGGGGTTTTCCATATCTAGAAACATATGATTGTGAGGTTACAGGTAGGTAACAAATAGATAGCCAGTCTTATAATCTATATTAATGTCCATAGATATAATAATTACAGTACAAGGATTTAAAATCCTCAATGCGGCAGCTTTCCTTCAGGAGTTATTCATTATCTACTGGATTCTTTCACCTCTCTTTAATTGTTATTCACTGCATCTCTGCACTAATGGATACATTAAAAGGACTATAAGAAAAGAAAATTGTGGTTGAACAACTGAAATGTATTTAACAAAGCAGTTTGAAATGCCCTGAATTAGCAGCAAGGTTTTTGAAGGCTTAAAAGAGTGGAGGTGTCAGCTAAAAGCTCAAAATGGGGGTTGTCAGGCAGGAAGATAAAATGCGTAATTGCTCACATTTCTTTATTGTCCATATTTAACACCTACCAATGCTCCCTGCTTCGGGTGTTTTTGGCTCACTCCATGTCTTCACTTGATGTGGCTTCCGGAACTGTTGGACACACTTGAATTTCAACTAAATTTGGTGGAATAAAGTGACTTTGGAGCCACGCGGCTTCTGAGTGGTGCACATTGTGCCATATCTCAACGACCCAGCTGTTATTCCAATTTAATATCAAGCTTCAACATTCTCTGCGTGGCTTCCATGCCCACCTGCACCCACATGTGCTGAACAATCCTCCACTCCAAAAGTGAACACTTGCTAATGAAGATCGTTAATCCCTTGGCAGTTAGGTTTGCTCGCTGTGTGGGTGAGAGGTTGACAGTTGTGCAGAAACAGTTCCATTAAATGACATTATGAGAAATAAGAGAATTTGAATTCACATTAATATTCACAGAGGCCAGTGAGTGACACGGTGCGATGTTTGGAACATTAAACACAGTGTTTATAATGAGCATGGAAAGCGGCTCGTGTCACTGAATTTTAATTTTCTATTTTAGATGTATTACCTGCCAGTGTAGCAAACAAAATCTAGCTTTGCTAGATTAGAGTCTTGCACGCCCGTGTTCTCATAATTATTGCATTGTATGTAGACTCCAGTGGATAAAATGAGCTTCTGTTCTACTGAAGCATTGACACAGTAGGCGACATTACAATTTTACTGGTGTCAAACATTATTCAATCCTTTGTGCGGTGACAAACACCTTTTCAAAGCACGTTGAAGAATTTCAGCTATCTTAGTTTCACTTTAATTAACATGCTAGCCGCTAATAGAGACACGCACAGTATGTTCAAAACATTCAATAAAGTTACTTTTGCCAGCATTAATGAGAAGGAAATTGCTGAGCCTCTGTTGTAATAAATATGGGAAACATGAAATAAAATGTTATTTACTAATATCTTTTTATGTACCGTATTTTCCGCCCTATAAGGCGCACCTAAAAACCTAAAATTTTCTCAAAAACCAACAGTGCGCCTTATAGTCCGGTGCGCCTTATATGTGGACCAAATTCCTAAATTTAAATTGGCCCGAAGCATTGTCATGAAATCAATCATAAGTGGCCCGCTGAAGACTGTGAATCATGAATCAAAAAGACTATGGATCATTATTTTGTGATTATAAAGTAATTTTTTGCGTCTGAAGTTGAAATAAAAAAGATAAAATGGAGAAGGATTTGATTTGGATTCAAAATCTGACATGATGCATTAATGGTGCACCTTATAGTCCGGTGCGCCTTATATAAGGACAAAGTTTTCAAATGGGCCATTCATTGAAAGTGCGCCTTATATTCCGGAAAATACGATATTTAGAGCTAAATAGTGCAGACAGTAAAGCTTTGTGAATACCATGTATGGAAAAATAACCCCACGTCATGCTTAGAACCAAGGTACTAACTGCGCCGTTTTTAAACCCTGATCACCAGCAGAACAGACCTTGAATAAGCTCATCATGATTTACCCTGACAGCATACATGATTACCTAACTGGGTAAAGACTATATGGGAAAGTGTGATGAGGAAGACAAGCATCTAATTAAGGCTTTCTGTTTACATAATCACAACGTGTCTGTGGAGTCAGTGTTGGCGCTCGTGTTATGCTGGAATCGAAAACCTCATTTATTTAACTGGCAAGCCCCCTGCTGATGTTTGGATTCAAGCTCAAGCTAGTTTATCTTGGAGCAAAGCATCTCATAGTTGAGATAAGAATAGCAGATGAAAATGCAGCAAGAGATTTCATGAAAAGTAGTCGAACGTAAAAACACATTTCATGACGAGATGACAGTCGCCTTGAAGAAGTACCTTGCTTTCTTTACTGATTATTTGATTTTTAAAGGTAACTTATTTACATTACTGATTAATTGCTTTTCAAAGTAAAGTTAGATTGCAAAATACTTACTCTCAGCAGACGTCAACAGATCGCTTCACATAAAAATAGCAGCAGATTTTTCCAGATCTTATTGAAAATGCAGCATTGTGTAGGGATAAACTCACTTCTGCAGCCCAGCGGCCATTGTCTGCTATTGTCTTCCCTGAAGATAGGTGTTCTCCAATCGTTCAAATGTACATTTGTCCAACTTTGCTTTGTGTAGACACAGCAAAAATGCCTTTTTCCATAAAATCCAGTGAACTCACTCACAGCCATTGACGGCTATAGTCGTGATGTATCCATTTTAACTTGAGTTAAGGAATACAATGTTACAAGCTTGGATAATCCATAGCATCTATTTCACAGTACCATCTCCAGGCAGCAGATAGCATGGCGCAATATGATAATTTACAACATCACTGCCAGCCTCTAGTTAGACAGCAACATGTGCTTTCGACACAACCAGTTGTCTGGTGTGAAACCTCATAGCACTCTGCGGGAATTATAGCATTCTTGTTTATACAGAAACTGTCCTGCCTCTGAAACATCTCCAGTACCATTTCCCAAGTTGGCACTTCATTACCCTATCCTGTCAGTGCTATTTGTACAGAACAACAATGTGAAATTTGCCTCCAAAGTATCGCTTCTTTCACTCTGTTGTGTTGGATTGTAATAAAAGTATTTTTACATCCTATTTAATGATCTGATTGTTAATTCACGGTGGCAACATTTTCTGCTGTAACATGGAAATATTCGGACTCTCTTCTCAGACAGCCTCAACCTGTGCAGTTTTTTGAAAGTCAAACCACCTCAGAAACAGTGGTGATTTTATTCATTCTTCATTTAGTATGCACTTTGACATGACTGAAAGCTGCCTCAACTTTGTTTCAGACTCTTCATGGTAACTATTTCCCTGGTGGTTCTGCAGAATTGTACCTGACAGTCGGTCAGGAATAAACGAGACACAGTTCAAGGGACGGCGTAGGCCTTTGGATTCCCTGAGATCTAATCTGTAGGGAAAACCAGTCAAATCAATGAAGGGTCAACCTTGTAACTGACTTGATGGATCTGCCGCCCCCTTCCAGCTAACACAGGACTGTCTAAAACGTCAGAAAAAAAAATGCTTCTACGGAATAGTAGAACCCCATCTGCGACAATAATTCGTATTATAATTAATGATTGAATTTCCCTTATGGGAGATAAATATGCCACCTCACAGTGACTACAGTTATATTCTAATACATAATAATAAAGACATATTCATTAAATGCCTGCTGCACTTTTACTGATGTAAACATGCTGTGCACATCTTCACCCGGTAGAAGCACAGCAAAGGTCATTGATTAATCAAATCTCTTAAAATGCCAAATTGCCCATGCTATAAGGTCACATCCAAGTTCAATGCACAAATTGGACAAAGTCCAATTTGCACTAAAACACAGAAATAATGTGACAAGCCACTTTTTTTTGTCCCCCATAATGCAATGTATTTAATACGATACCTTCAGCAGAACCGCTTCTGCCTCAATTAAATGAATTTCTTTTCGGTGCTACAAAGGAAATCAAGCAGTTGTCCCAGAATGTCACGTTAAATCTCAACTCAACACCGTAAACAACGCCCTTTAAAAACGAGGCAAACACAGACGCTGCCCCTTTTAAATACATCAATACAATATATTCAAAGAATGGCATAGAATGGAATAAAATAATACAGCATTCTTAAGAACTCATGTACTTTAAGTGCTTGCTGTCTGAATTCAAAATTTCAAAACTTTCCTTTCCACTATTATTCCATTGTTTGGCTCATTGTGCGTTTGACAGCCAATTCACCTGCTTTCTCTCTTCGAATTCACTTTTAAGAGTTCCCGACAGCAGCCACAATTGACTAATTGGTGCACTCACCTATTTTTTCCCTCCTCATTATGCCAAACTGGCCAAAGCAGTAGCACCGTCACTTACTGTATTCCCTGCTGAAATAAAGACCTTTAATCGCTTTACTGAGGCACTCAGCAAAGGGCTGTAACGTTTGTACACTGAGGAATAATTCATTGTGTGAATCCTGGCATATGAATTCACTTCTTATATAGTGTATCTCTTAAAACATAAGCATAGACACAGATTCAGATGTGAAATAATGACCATGGTGGAAAGAACACAATGTTTACGTGCCTTTTTCTGTTACATTATTTTATTTCCTATTTTGCAGACAATGCTTGAAAACACACCTTGCGTGTTGAGTTTTGTGTCTCTCCCAATGCAACTAACTGCTCGTGCAATCAATCTTTGTCATTCTAATTTGCCTGAAGTCCCTCATGTTTATTGTTTTGTGTGGAGTTAATGCCAGAAGGTGAGCTTAATTACTTGTCTGTTTTGTTGTGTGAATGGCAACAGATTTATTGTATGGTCCGTCATCTAATGGGAGCGCAGTTAATTATATTGTCTGTCATGATACATCACTAGCAGAGATATACCAACGAAGATTAATATTGATATTTTGGGACAACTTTAGTGACATTGGATAATTTTTTGCAGCACAGGACCCTGATTGGGAATCATCCATCGTTTAATTCATATGACATACGTTAATTCTTCTCGAGACATCGCAGCCCCCTCATTAAAATTGTCTTAATTGTTAGAGATCATTTATCGAGATTAAAATTATGCAGGAGATGACTACGTTGACTTTTCACCCGATAAATGATTTTAAACGCAAGTTGTTTACTGTTACGGTTCAAATTGTCCAAACAAAGGATTTTGTTTCAAACTTTACATCAGTGTTAAATGACTCATAATTATTATTGAAGCCCCATAACTTAGTTTTTCCATGTGCCATGTTAAATCGCAATTTACTGCTTCTTTTCATCAGCTAATCAACATTTAACTGGTATAAACTTGTATCTAGTCCAATTTGCATACCAGAAAATATCATTATAAATGAATTGTAGCTCTGTATCGTCTCTATGAATTTAATTTAAAAAAAACATCTATAAATAAATAAATATATATAGAATGGCATTGGTAAAATAAGGTGTTTTGATTTCTTTTGAAAGGACACTGTTCAAAAATGGGCAATGTAATGGTAGCGCCAGATAAGATCTCGCATCCTGTGCAGAAGAGGTATCACAAGAGTGGAATAAAACCAAGAAGACTTTTCTGTCTATTTCAGGAAATTGCATTCAATCCAGCAGTGTGACATTAGCCCATAGATCATGGTGAAGAGATCTCCATAGGCCGAATGATTACAGGGTGCCACTCTCATCTTGGGTGAAGCTGTCTGTGTATCTGAAGTGAAAAAAATACAACACTCAGTCCTCATTTTGCAGGGATTTAATTGCAATAGTTTCTGCACCACTTTGTGTGCAGGGGGGTGCCTTTGAGTTTTTTCTTTCTTTCATTCTTTTTTTTCATCAGTCAACACACTGTGTGTATGAGTATATGCACGATTAATCATGGTACCGCTGTTGCTCGACAGATAAACGTTCAACATTCGAGATTGAAAGCGTTTAATATCACAAGCACTCCATTACTTTGTCCCTGTGCAATGCAATTTTTACTTTGCCGTCCACATGGAAACAATCAGCAGTCAATCTGATTTAAATTGTCCAAGAACACATGACAGGAATAACAACAATAATGTTTGCTTTTGAAGCTTCTAAATTAAGTGCTTTTTCACATTACAACATTTTAAGAGTTTTTTTTTGTCGACATTCCATTCGGTGCCATTTCAGTGCAACTGAGGTTTTCAAGTAGTGCTGAGTCGGAAAATATTCGGTATACATATTGTGTATTTTTCAGATTATAATTCACATTTTTTGCATCGTTTGACTAGTAGTGTGATTTATACTCGTGCGACTTGTATAAATTAAAATTAGAGCTTGTACTGGTAGCACAAATCTACGGAAGCATGGCGTAATCTGGAGTAAAGGTTTTTGGACTGGCAATTACCTTTGATCGTACTCGCAAATTTGTTGGAACGTACACGAAAACATGATCAAACTACTTGCAAATATGTTCAAATGCACTTGAAGTTAAATACTACAAACCATAATTCCACTGGGTATTGCCTTGTGCATGCGCAAGCAAGAAAAGCAATTTTGTTTTAAGCATATGAAAACTTCATGGAAATTAGTTTGTGGTCTGGCAGAATGTGTTGTTTAGTGTCATTTTAAATTCCAAATGTCTCCACTCGAGTTCCCTTTTTCAAAATAATTTAGGTAAAAAGAAAAGCTGACTTGTCCCCTTTACAACCTGCCTAGTTCATCAAGTTACAAACCATTGAACAGCGCTATGAGCGATGGCACTTTCCCCGGGGGCTGATAGGTAATATGCAAAACAGCTCCGCCTGCAATCAGCATGAACCATAAATTTGCAGTGAGATGTGCAGAAATGGGCGGGGCTCATGCTGGCCTTGAATCGCTGCACCGTGTCCTTTTGTCTCTTCAGCACTCCACCCGGGAGTCTTCTTGCCGTTTTTAACGCAGTGTCACAAATCTGAGATCATTTAAGTCACCCGTGCGCCGCTAAACTTGAACTGCAGAAAGTGCACTCAGCACAAATGAAGTAGGAGAGCAGAAGGAATGAAATGTTAAAGGCTGAGGTGGGGGCTCGAGTGGAGGTCACTCTCCTGCTCTGCGTCCATTCGTCTACACGGCCATTGCGGCTTCTACTGCAAATCTCCAGATGTCAAATCTGTGTTTTTCCAGGTGGAAAAAAATCATCTTGAAATTATGGCGCTGCAGGTGACAAATCTATAGATCATGAAGTTTGCCAGCACACCACTCATAATATACGCTATGGCATCATAACATCAGGGTCAGACTGTGAACAACATTTTCATCAAGACATGTCTGCCTCGCTTCACCTGCAATGTTTTGACAGCAGCCTTTCATGAGATTTCGTTGATGTAGTTTTTGCAGCTTTTTGTGCTTATACCTTCCTCTGCTGTCACCAGTCACACTAAAACTTTAAAATATTGACTTGTAAATACAGATTAAGCAGAGAACTGCAGAACACCACCAGATGCACAGTGATTTTATTCTTTTTTAAATCTGAGATATTTTGTATTTTGTATGGTTTTCTGACTGCTTGTTTCTGTTGACTTTGTCTGCTCCCGATTTGCCATTCAACCAAGACATTGGTTGTGTCTGTCTTAAGTGACTTTTAATCATACTTATCGGCGATTCTACCTAGCAACACGTGACTAGCAAATTTCTCATTCGGAATCAGTTCCAGGCCTGCTAGATTCACTTTTTTTTAAAGTTACATCATCAATCACGGATACAATTCTGTTTGATCCCTTTATGAATATTTTTTAGAAATCTATTTTTATTTATCTTGATGTGTAATTTTTGTCAGTATGTGGCTCAGTGGGTGTTTTCTTAGAGGTGGGTGTACAAATTTACTTTTGCAACTGTGACATTCCTGCGACAAGGCCGTTCACCTTGCCATCATGCATTATCATTGCGATTGCAACCTTGCCACACTCTTGTATTGCCCCTGAAAGTGCAAATTTTAGTCCATAATTTTTCTTCCTCCATGCTTCATTGCATTGCGGTCATCAGATAAGCTTGAGCATGGAAACCCACACCAAACCCTTTTTTTTCTTGTGTGGGCACACTCCTGTGTTTTTGTGGACCACAAAACTAAAATAATCGAATAAACAGAGCTGCTTAATGCCATTTCGGCAAATCATGTGTTTGCGGTGCGTGTAATGGAATTGTGATGACGTATGACAATGTACAAGCCGAACAGACAATCAAACAAACATGTCCGGCTATCAACCTATGAAAACGTAGCTCTCACTTAGAGGAGGTCCTGCAGCTGTCAAGCGAACTCTGTGTTAGATGGTGTGCTGGTACCATTTGAATCACTGGGCTTCATCTCTCATCTGCCTTGGTAATCACCTGCCCAGGTCCTCCTCTCCCAGCTGCTGGGAACCATTTAGGTAAGGAGCCACGGATTAAGCATGGCTCTGAAGTTTCTCCCTCTCAAAAACAAGACTCCACTCTGCCAGCTGCTGCATCCCGCGCTCATTTGTCTCAAAGGGCTTCTTGAAACGTCACAGACAAAAAGCACAAGGAAGAAGTCAGTCCTCAACTTCAAGCACTCGCTGATGGATTCATAATAGTAGCCCAGAAATGCAATCAGCATTTAAATCTAAGGGCTGTTAGTCAATTCTAATTTCCATTTAAGTGTTCCCCATTTTCAAGATGGTAGCAGTCCTCCCATCGCCCCCCTCCCGACTGTAATATTTTAATGCATTCATTTCATAAGGAACATCTGCCTATGTGAAGTCATCTGCTTTTGCCTCCCGCATCTGGTTCTAAAATAAATCACAGGACAGCACAGAACCACATTTACCGATACGAAATGATAATATCCAACGGGGTTCAAGTAACGGTTCAGTTAAAAATAGCCCCTGAGCATTTTCATAACCACCGAGTGTCCTCTTTTGGATAAGAGCTTTGCTTGATGATGTTCGTGGATTCATGCGTCATGAATGAACAATATTTTGGATCTTTTTTTCTTCTTCTTCTAAAGCACTGTTTGAAAGAGGGAGAGCTTTTTGTAAACTTGCTCAGCTTTCGTCATCTGTGCGTTTATGTTCACAAAGGAAGTAAATCATTGACAATGGGGAAAAACATCCGCTTGTGACAATGCTGCTGCAGGGCCCGACACTGAATTACATGTACTAGTCATGGAAGCTGCTTTGAGTCAGTCTAACTGAAGTTCACCAGTGTGGGTTGATGCACCAGCATGACGTGCCTACATGTCTAATTCTGTGATGAAACAAAACAAAATACACCCCATGGCAATGCACAATAAATGAAAGGAAATGAACAATCAAAGCTTTTCCATGCAAAGTAATTAGATTGTGGTTATTAAGTGAAGCTAATATTTCCCAGTGTGCCCAAATGTCACAGTTAACCATTTTAAGCAGGTAGTATGCATGATGTAGTGCAGTTTCTAAATATGTTTAAAAATATCCATCGTTGAGCTCTCTTTTTTAACCCTTTCAAGCCACCATGCTTTTTATTTTATTTTACGCAATGCAAGAAAAGCGTAGACAATTGCTACCCGCGTTTTCAAAGTATGTTCCGTTATACCCGCCAAGCATGCAGGCAACATTTCTTGAGCCATCGAAAGTAGCGTTCATGTTATGGCTATTTAGGACTCCGTTCAAAAGCAATAGACCTTTCACAAAATAATAGCACTTGTTGAGAATGTGAGAAATGCCTGGAGAAACGTGACGGTAAAATATTCATGCCAAGTTAGCAGTGGAAAGCAATAAACAGTAAGTCAATATGTTCAGATCAGACTTGAAATGCAGACTGTGTCTGAGACGACGCACTGTTTGACACGTCAGCAAGCTTTACTGGAGTGAATATTTATACGACGACAATGCGAAGAGGCTCGGTTTAATCATCAGCCATCCGTCGCCTTCACATAAATGTAAATATGGTTTCAAAGGCCTATTCATGAATAATATCCATGCTGGTGAGACTCATAGACTAATTTGGCTTCATGCTCCAGCAAAATCCAATATCTATTCAATATCAATTCCACCGTGTGGAAAAAAGGGGACAAAAATCCACATCTCAGCAGCTGCGACTGTATAACACTGCTGGATCCAACCACTTATGCTGAAATTCTTAATGTGTTACTTCATCAAACTCCCCCAACGTGATTACAGCTTATTGTTTCAAATCAAAACTCAGTGTGCATAAAATCCCAACTGGCACTTGCGTGGAAATATTCAGAATTTCATGAGCAAATGTTTTATTCATTTTCCATACTGTATATATTTCGTTGTTTTGTCAGCCCATGTCAGCCCATGACTCCATTAGAAACGATTAGTATACAAACTACTAACGGACCCAACGAAGCTCATTATCAAAATGTATGCGCTGCATATAATGCCATGTAAATATTATCAACAAAACATAAGAAACATCTGCGAATTTCCTCCACAATTATAAACATGTTGTTAAATGAATAAAATCAAAACTGAGTGTTCATAGAAAGTGTCCAATTAAACCCCTTCATTGTTTTTAGACAGTCCCCCACTTGATATGTTTGGCACATAATCTTTCATAATGGAGCAAATCCATTTTTTGTTGATTAGTTCTTATTTGTTTTTCAATTGTTTTTCAAATTCAGTCACTTTTAATACGTTTTAGAGTGTGTTTGTTTGTATTCCCAAATGACTTTTTGACTTTCCTTCTTCTATACGGCCTCAGTTGAAATCGATCGGAAAGGCTCATGAATGAAATTAGCTGACAACGGTAAAACAGAGGACATTTTGATTTTCTTTAGAGCTACTTTTAATCTGTAAAATGTAGTTGCAATTAGTTAGTGTAATTTTAACCTCTTGGTTCAATTAGTTAGTGTAATTTTAACCTCTTGGTTCTCTTTTATTTTGTTGACAAAAACAATTATGTTCATTTACCTTAGTGGATGCGAATCAAACAGCGCTGAAGCTCTTTATAATATAATATTGGTAAATGCAGATTATTTCTTCTGTGTTTTTTAAATATTTCAAATACCATAAGCATGAGGTGCACAAATCCCAAATCTCGCTCTCTTGTTTTTTTCAGACATGACTTTCACAAGTAAGTGCATTATTCATGTTGCCTGTTTGTTGTGCTGCGCGCCGCTGTCAGGAAGCGCTACATGCTGATAGAATTTACAGAGCCGGTGTTAAATGTGTTCTCGGGGAGAATGACAGGACATTATCTGAGGATTTGTTTGAATCCAGATTTTTTTTTTTTTCCTCTCACCGTCGAGAGCAGACGTTGAAACCAAACATGCGCTATTTATCACCTCAGCCCGTTGAGATGACGAGTGAGAAAGGAGAAGTTTGCTCATCCCTGTTGCTGAGATGACAACTAAACATGCAATTTACAGCCTACCCCTGATAACAGATCCAGGTATTGCGTGCAAGATGGGTGTTATACCGATGATTGCTTTGTTATGTATGTCTTGGATCAATCAGCCACATATTGTACCTGTAGGAAAGCCATTGAAATCAGAAGAACCTCTTGATGACTTTTAATCATGGCTACGCTCTTGTGGCAGGTGGTCTAAGTGCACTTCATTATGGTCGTTCTTCAGGGAATTCATTCCGGAGCCACCGGAGACCGGGCTGCCCACTTTATGGGCCCGCCGTTAATTAACCAGTGGGGAGCGCCATCAGTTATACAACGTAACGTATCGACGACAACTATGGCAAGTCTCCTTTCATACATCAGGCTCAAAGATATCCTGCTAATTTTAGGAGGGAGAAACAATCGAAAAGAAATGAACCTAAATCCTGCATTCCACTGTAGGTGTGCACGTGTGTTTGTGTGTGTGTGTTGCAGTTCCATCAAGTCGTTGCAGTCAATTTGCAACAATGATTTTCAAAAAAAATGTCAGCATGCAATTTGAAAATCAAGTTACAGTAGCTTTTTGTTGCAACTGTTAGATGTTTCTTGTATTTCCTGAAATAATCTCCTACACTTTAATGTACATTGTTCCTCAATTGGGAGCTCTCTGGAATAGAACGCAAAGCAAGGAGCGGCTGGAAGAGATCGATTAAAGACCACGTACATTTTAAGATATCTTTTTGCCTTAAGTCTGAAATTATATAGCATGATAGTTCTGTCAAGCCCGTAGTGTTTTTTCTCATCCGTATAGAAATTAGCGATCCATCATGATGCTGTTGTTGTCCTCAGCTGCAGGTTGTTGACAGTGTGCGGTTCTTTCTGCATCTTCTGAGGGATCGTAGATCTCCTATGGTGAGCTTATACGCCTGCCCTCCACGCATTGAAAGCCCTCCAGGGTCTTTTAATCTTTTAATTATGTCATGCACTATAGAGGCTGAAATATGTAAATCCCTTTCTGTCTGTCTTTTTCCAATTTCCATTTCTTCAAAATGTTGGTTCCTTGGCTTGAAGCATATGAGCTACACTAAATAGGACTGATTCCGTTGCAAGGAAATTAAAATGGTCTTTTACTGCTTCCTACTGAATATTGGTTGTATCCTTCAGACTTTGGCATTGCAATGCTTTTCTTACCCACAAGAGTTGTTTGTGTCAATGAAACCTGTATTGTTTACATCCGCATTCCATTCCTCCTTGCCTTTTCTGGCACTCCGCTGCAATTCTTGGCTCATCTCACAGACCATAGATCACTGGAAATGGGTGATACCATAGGCAGCGACACAGCGTGCAGAAACACATGTATTGTTTGTGGCTCAAGCCAAATAGCGATCTGCTACAATTGCAAATATGCGGCAAAAAAAACCAACGATAAAGGGCAGAAGGAAAAATAGATCATAAAATATAATATAGTAAAATAAAAAACGATGATTGTTGTATTGACATGTTTGTGTTTACCATTACTATGACTTGGATGTTGTTTAGCCTCTGATTTGAAAATAGACGTAGATTATTTTTTAACACACGTTGCTAAATTCTCATCTCTCTGAGTGTATTCATGACATATCAGTTACCAGTTCATACAGTAAACTACTCCAATACATCAAAACTTGCTTTAAAAAAAAAAATAATAATAATGTCTGACCTGTACATCAGGTCTGGCTAGAAACAATACCACAATCATCAAATGTTTTTGTTGGACGTTTAAGAATGCTTATAAAATTTGTGAAAAAAATTAAAAGGAAGCAAAAAGTAACTATAGAATTGCCAAGAATAGATTTGAAAGTGGTACATGCTGTGTTACACATCATGCATACCAAGAGCAACAAAAGCATCAGACTCATGTGACCTTGCATTCCCGAACCTCATCTCAGTTGATGATCATGATTACCTAGCGACGGGGGGAAAAATACTGACGCACCGCCGTAGGTAGAAAGTCGAGGCAATTACAAAGAAAATGTTGATGATGCTCATCATGACAATGATGGCTGTGAATCTGAGAGCACGGGTGTTCGTTCGTACAAATGATATTGACAAATGCAATGTGTCCCTTGATATCACTTTGAACATGACTTGTTCATCACATGTTCACTTCTGAATTTATCCTTATCACACATACAA